>NW_006768766.1:1232940-1438754 GCF_000204055.1 Melampsora larici-populina 98AG31 | reverse complement strand
TCGACAACTACGTCACTCGAGCGCAAGCATTACATCGCTTGGTTAGCGAGTAAGCGGATTATCGGATAAAACTTTAGCGGAGTATATTACTGAGGGGGCTCCTAAGTTATTTAAAAATCTGATCGAGCGTGAGAAACGCTTGGCCGAACCTTTCTCCTTTCCCGCTTTTAAAGACGCTGCGGATGGCATTTGGCGCTTTCTCACAGACAGTAAACTGCTAAATGACGGATCGGTACGACCTAGACCATCACAACCAATGACTGTCACGAACACATCTGTATCCTCTCAACCTCGCACTACGATCCAAGCTAGATCTCGTTCAGATCAAGAAAGAGCTGACAATGCCTGGAGATATCACGAGTATCTCCGCAAATCTGGCATCTGCGCGGTGTGTAAAGACAAGTGTAATAACCCTACTTGCACAAACAAGAACTCTCGATTTCTTTCGGTTCCATCCGACTTTAATCCTGGTCCACGACCCACTCGAGCATCAGCCACAACTCAGGTCCGACCCCCAGGAACGCCAACGCAAAGACCCGCCGGACGAACAACCACCACTCCCACCCCTAGTCGTGTCGCAGCAGTCGAAGCTTTCCCAGATATGATTGCCGAAGATATTGCTGCGTATGCAGAAGCGGATCAATTCAAGATGGGGTTAGTGGAGGAGGAAGCTGAAGGTGCCGAAAGGTGTGTAGCCCCTTCGTCGACGGCTCCAATCATTTTAGAGCTAATCTGTAATGGAAAAATTGTTCGGGCTCTAATTGATTCAGGCGCTGGGACGAACTTACTATCGAACAACATGGCGCGTGATTTGCGAGTGGTACGAAGACCGTTGGTAGCCCCGGTCGAGGTACGCTTAGCAATTCCCACTGAAGGCGAACCTCTTATCCTACGAGAATTTGCTATAGCTAATCTCAAGTGTGATGATCCCAGTTTACGATTCGGCGCTGTTTTTTTCAAGCTGGAACCTTTAGGAGGAAGCTATGATATCATTCTCGGGTCTCCATTTTTATCTAAATTCAAACTTGATGTCTCCCTTCATCGTCGATGTGCGCTACACGTTCCTAGCGGAAAAATTCTGTACGAGAAAGCAATGAAGTCTGAATTGAATCGCATATTATGTGCCATTGAAAATCTTGAGAAAATCAGCAAAGCTCAGGACTTGAACAAGCGGGAAATGTCCGTATTGAAAGAATTTGAAGATATATTCCCAGCGGAACTGCCTCCAGTGGAGGAGGGTGATCCGCCGGATGAAACTTTCCCAGAAGGATTACCTGAGGCAAGCAGACGAGTTCGTCATAAGATCATTCTTACGGATCCCAATGTTGTTATCAATGAGAAACAATATGGATACCCTCAGAAACATCAAGAGTCTTGGCGCAAGTTGGTGGACCAACACCTGAAAGCTGGACGTATTAGGCGATCTCAAAGCCAGTACGGTTCTCCCTCAATGATCATTCCGAAAAAAGATCCAACAGAATTACCCAGATGGGTGTGTGACTACAGAACTTTGAACAAGTACACTGTCAAAGACCGTGCACCATTACCAAATGTCGATGAATCAGTGAGGCTAGTGGCTACTGGAAAAGTTTGGTCAGTTGTAGATCAGACAAATTCATTTTTTCAAGACAGAATGCGCGAAGAAGATATCCCGCTGACGGCGGTGAAGACCCCTTGGGGGTTGTATGAATGGGTTGTTATGCCCATGGGACTAACAAATGGACCTGCGACACATCAAGCTCGAAATGAAGAGATTTTAGGTGATTTGGTAGGAAAGATATGCGTGGTTTACATTGATGACATTGTAATATTCTCACAAACAGTTGAAGAACATGAGGTACATTTAAGACAGGTACTTGAAAGACTACGTGCGGCAAAGCTTTATTGCTCCATCAAGAAAAGCAAATTATTCAGACGTGAAATCAAATTCTTAGGACACATCATTAGTGAGACAGGAGTTTGTCCAGATGACGAAAAGGTTGAGAAGATCTCCAAGTGGGCCTCTCCAACTAACTCAAAACAATTACTCAAATTCTTAGGCACGGTCCAGTGGATGAAAAAATTTATTGACGGACTGTCACATTATGTTGGAACCTTATCTCCTCTGACGAGCACTTCCTTGAAGGGGAAACCTTTTCGATGGGGAGAAGCAGAAGAAGTGGCTTTCAACAACATCAAGCGTCTCATTACAACACTACCAGTACTTCGTAATCTGGACTATGACTCAGACGAACCGCTCTGGCTTTTCACGGATGCTAGTGGTAACGGATTAGGAGCGGCTCTATTTCAAGGACTCAAGTGGGACACAGCCTCACCCATTGCTTACGAGAGCCGGACAATGAATGCGGCTGAGAAGAACTACCCTGTGCACGAACAGGAGCTCCTTGCGGTTGTCAACGCTCTCAACAAGTGGAAGCTCTTACTTTTAGGCATGCGAGTGAATGTTATGTCGGACCATCACTCATTGACAACCTTATTGACACAACGCAATCTCAGCCGACGACAGGCAAGGTGGTTAGAAACCTTATCTCAGTTTGACCTGGACTTTAAATACTTACGAGGTCAGGATAATTCTGTAGCTGATGCACTTTCTCGACGAGATGATGTTGCCTTGTGTGAAGTTAAAGCAGCATTAAGAGAGGAAGAGGTTCAGAAGATTCAGGAGGGTTATGAAGAAGACAAGTTTTGCATCAAACTGAAAAAGGTGGTACCTCTGCGGGAAGATTGCGTCATGAAGGACAATCTTTTATATTTAGATGGGCGATTGGTTATTCCTCAAACTGGAAGTCTTCGACGTGATTTTATCTCCCAGGCCCACTCGGCCTTGGGGCATCTAGGTATTCTGAAGACCATTGCACGTCTACGAAGCACGTTCTTCTGGCCAGGTATGGCAAAAGAGGTCGAGACACAGCTGAAGTCCTGCGACTCGTGCCAACGCATTAAGGCGCGAACCACCGCAACCACAGGAAAGCTTCAAACTTCTGAAGTCCCAAGGAGTCCAATGGAATCAATCGCAATTGATTTTATAGGTCCCTTCCCCAAAGTCTCGGGATACGATATGATACTATCATGTACGTGTAGACTGACGGGATTTGTTCGTCTAATTCCAACCTCACAGCGTGACACTGCTGAACGATCCGCTACGCGACTTTACACGTCGTGGTCTTCAATCTTTGGGTTGCCATCATCCATTATTGGCGATCGGGACAAGGCCTGGACGTCGCGATTCTGGCGACACTTGCACGAGCTGCTAGGAGTAAAGGTCAATCTTTCTACGTCTTATCATCCTCAAGCAGACGGCCGAAGTGAACGTACCAATAAAACAGTCGGACAGATCTTGCGACACTACGCAGCTGAAAAACATGGCAAATGGTTCCAGTCCTTACCCGCCGCGGAGTTTGCCATTAACTCGGCCGTCAATGTCTCTACGGGCGTGTCACCTTTTCACTTTGTTTATGGCCGCATTCCCCGTCTTTTCCCCATTCAGACACCTTTAGAAGACGAAGCGGACGATGTAAAACACTGGATTGAGAGGCGTCAGGCTGAGTGGGCAGGATGGAGAGATAGAGTATGGTGTAATCGTGTGGAGCAGGCATCTCAGTACAACCTTCGACGTCGGGAAGGGAAGCCTTTTGTGATTGGAGACAGAGTCATGGTGGACAGTGCAGATCGACAACAAGTCGTAGGCGGGAAGTCAAGAGGGACTGATAAACTACGCGCGCGCTACGACGGTCCCTACGAAGTCTTAGAAGTGTTGAACTCAGGACGTGACTTCCGATTACGTTTAAAACCTAATGATCTCACATACCCGGTCTTTCATATTTCAAAGCTCAAAGCCTACCACAGCGACGAAGCGGACAACACGAACATTGCAACCATCAAGCTGGTCTTGTCACAACCGGAACCAACCCCAGGAGAGTCTCGAGAGGAGCCCATGGGGCAAGCTAGGAATTGTGACAAGGGGGTGTGTATCAACTCAGATACGCTAGCACCCCCGCAATGTGAGTCTTTTATTTCTCATGCACCAAGTAGTAAAGAAAGCATTGGCAAGCGATTTCATCTCCTAAATAGCAGTACCTTAATGCACGGCGCCCACGGAGGACACGAAGGTTCGAGAATAACAGAATCACTTGCAGCCAGAGTATTGGCTTTGTCAACTCCGAAATCAACCCCTTTAGGTCCGGGAATTGGAGCCACTGGGGCATGCTAGGAAAATTGACAAGGGGGTGTGCATCAAATAGATGCGCTAGCACCCCCGCAATGTGAGTTCGATAATCTTTTCATTACCTATACCTTGCGAAACAGCTGGCAAGCAAAAACATCTTCTACATTACAGATAATCATTCACGACGAAGGGTTGGGACGTGACGCAAATTTACTAATCCTCAAGCTACGAACATCAATTCTCTTTACATTACTTTAAGATTCAAGATACTCAAGACTTACAAATACAAACTAATTCATGTTTCATCAAAAACTCATAACATCAAGATGGTTTTTTTTTCTCTTTTCTCTTTTTTTTTCTTTTCTTCTTTCCTTTCAAAAAAATTCAAGACTTCACGATTTTATTATGATTTTAGTTTTTTTCTCTCTTCTTTCAGTTTCTCAACTTTGGATTTTTTTTGCTTAAGCTTTCTTAGGGACGAGTTATGGTCACATTTATTGGGGCGAGTTATGCCATTTGCGTTTTTTTTCTCTTTCTTTATTGCAGCATTTTTTTTAAGACTGGTTGGACAAAGATTTTTAGGAAGGAAGGGTGTAAGGGTTACACAAGTACATTCATGGGTTCTGGATCATGGGATTAGTTAGGTGGTGTTATATCTTCTTGCTCCACGCCCGGTTCCGGAAAGTCCTCACTCCTCTGAGAGCCTATTACTGGACTTTCTGGAACCAGGTGAGCTTAGTTCTTTTTAATTGCTTTTATCTTGTTTTATTCTCATTAGTTCTCTTTACTGACTCCTCTGAGAGCCTATTACTGGACTTTCTGGAACCAGCTCGTAATTCATATAACGAAGTTCCAAGTTAATTGTCCGAGTGTGCTCTCTCGAGAAGTCGTGCCGGATTAAACATCCGGACGCTAGTGAAGGTTCTCACGAGAACCTTACACATACCCATATTGATCGATGGCTAGATCCCTCCTCATTCCTTCAAACCCCCTCCTTATATATTGTACAACTCCTCAAAACTCCAACCGATCCTTTCTCATTTCGCTCCGACCAACTCCTAGAACTCCCCCTCACTATCTCCTTCCAACCCCGACTCAACTACACCACTAAAAGTTTTCATTCAATCTATTTACCTATTACAACTACGATTTATTTTTTGATTCAATCTCAATATTTAACACCAATCTTCAACTGATAATTGTGAGTCCCTTTTATCTCTTATCTCCTTCCTTTTCAACGCGATACCAACTATTCTCTTCTTCCTTTCAAGTACTCAATTCCCTTGTTGTCTTGGCACTTTACACTTCTTCTGCTCATTTATAACTTCCTTTCAATTCGATTCCGTTCCTCCGACTTGATTTGATCGTAAGTTCTAATCGTTTTACATAGTTTTATTTCTCCTCTGTTGTAGGTAAGTACTTTCTTTTCAATCTACTTGTCATCATTTACTGTTCATGTTCTTGATTTGTTTTGAGTTTTAGTTTAGTTAAACCAATCAATCAATCATAATCTCGCCGCTCTAATTGTCTCCTTTTAGCTCTCAACCTCGATAATCTTCACTTTGATCATTTTCATCATTTGCGTCTATTTCTTTCTATTGCATGTGTTTCATATTTATTTGATTTGAAACTTGTGATCTAGAACATGATGATAATAAGAATGTCATCTAATTAAAAATGGTAGATTACCCTCAAGCTTGTGACGGTAACATACAGTCCATTACACGAGGTGGGACGAGTGTCGGGAAGAGCAGCGACCCGAGGCAACTCGGGTCGAGTGACCACAAAGAAGTGGCGCCTAGTTTGAACTAGAGGAGAAAAATTTTCATCTCCAGTCCAAATCACTTCCTAGCTCCATTCTCGACACTTTCTCTAAATCATTTCCTTACAAACGTAGACTATACGGTTCTAAGGAATTTCCTTTTTTCTTTAAAATAGTAGCAACGCTAGGACCTCAGCGTGATGAAAACGGGAAACGGCACGTTACGGCACGGTCTGCACCGTAACGTGCTGGCCCGTTGAGCAGTACGGTACCACCGTACCGTAACCACATGTAGGCAAAAGTGGTTACGGTAGACATAACGAGAACGCCGTCAATTGACAACGGTAACCGTACCGAAACCCGTAGTCATAACAGTTGACTACGGGTTTTCAATAGTACCTACTGCGATCGACGAATTTGATATGTTTGCGGCTGGGTCCGATAATATTGCACCAACATCTCAATATGAACATAAGCTGGTGGATTATTTGGCAGGAAAGTTTGGAATATTGCCTGACAAAAAACCTTTGGACTGGTGGAGAGTAAGTCTCTTTGAATGGAGTCTTGAGAGTGATAAACCAATCTGACTATGTAACTTTGTCAGAAACATGAGAAGTCCTTTCCGGTGCTGGCTTCGATGGCACGGGACTACTTGTCCATCTCGGCAACCACTTGCTGTGTTGAGCGCTCGTTTTCCTCGGCTGCAGACGTTGCTGCACCGGGTCAAGGTTCCATCCTTCCAAATACTATCACTCGGAAGGTGGGTTGTAGAGAGTGGATCAAGTGCGGAATCGTACCCACAGATAAGTTTCAAGATGCGGTAAAGTACCTTAAAGAACACGAGGCACAGCTGAAGAAGAAGGTAAAGAAGTAATTGATTGTTTGATATTTATGTTTTTCATTATACAATTTACTGTGTAATGTAACAATTTGTTTTTTTTACTTGGCTTTCTCTCCTCTCTATTCTTGTTCATCGATCTCTTGTCTCTCGTTCCACTTCCTTTGTATCGAACTTTTCTTTGAAATTTAAATTCTTGTACATTTTTTAAAAAAAACCACCGTCATGACCGTTGTTCGAGCCAAAAATACCGGTTACGGTACGGCGCGTTACGGTCGGACCGTACCAAAGTCGAAGGGTCAATACGGTGGTCTACACTTAACGGTACGGAGCGGTAGTGACTTACAACGCTCTACCGTAGCGTTATGGATTCTCCACCACGCTACGGTAGATTAAGTTGCGGTCCGAGCGTTGATAGTAGGAACAAGAACATTTCTTATCTATACAACTTCTGGAAATTCTCCCCCAATTTTTCGCTAGACAAGAGTTTAATTTTTTCTTTCTAAAATGAACAAAGGACAACTTGAAAGTTTGATCCTCAAGAAAACTCAACGAAAAGAAATGGTGTCGACGTCTAAGCAAGAGGAAGATAAGAAAGCAGCTAAGTTAGCAAAAGAGAAAGAACAAGCGGAAGAACGACAACGAAGAGCTGAGTCCCGCTTACCGAAATCGAAAGATCAAGAAAGAGAACGAGTAATGCAGGAAGGTGAAGGCGAACCTCGACGGGAGAAAGGTAGTGATGAAGATGGGAGTGGAGAGACTGACTCAGATACGGCGGATGTGAAGCCTGCTGAACTCAAGAAGAGAGAGTTAGAGAAGATGGATCGTTGGAGAGAGGAAGAAAGTCGCCGTCAAGAGGAGGCTAAGAAAGGAAAAGGTCCGGCTGAAGAGACAGGAGAAATACCTTTTAGTTCCTTGCCAGTAGATGGTATGTTTCAAACACCTGATGTCAAGAATTTTCTCAGCCTATCCTTTCCTCTTTCCCCCAATCCAAAAATTTTTCCACCCATATCTACCTTTTACACCAGGTGATGAAGCGTTGTTTGGCTGCCACTTGTGCGCCATGGAGAGAATGCGGAATCTGGTGTTGAGGATGCAGGCTGCTGTAGCGCCGTAAGTCATGACTGGTTCTCTGTCTGTCGAGGGCTGCTCTTGGGAAGCGCCTAACGAAGACGACAGAGAAGGCTCGGGTAAGCCATGAATACCAGTTGGAAGTAGCTGCCCTAGGCGCTCAAGAAACGACGTGTCGAACCCCTGATAAGTCCATATCGAGATGGTTGGCAAAAGGGAGAGTCAGTTTGTTTGACAAGTTCTAGTGACTTGCAGAAACCAGAAATTTATGATTCATTGATGATTAAAAATATGGTCGACTGATCTCATAAACAGTAGTTTGACATTTCGAAATAAATGGACGGACCAATTGGTCTTGTCAATGTCTTATAGAGGATAACATAGATGGAAAGAGATAACAAACTTACATAGTTCCTCTCGTTTGGGGTGTTCTTTAGCTCTTAGGGAGTTTTTCAGGAAGGAATCCGCGAATGCATCTGCGGAACCAATCCAGGCTACTTCAGAAAGCAGATCGATTCTAGAAGCCCTAACGCATGCGTTAGATACCAGAAATGGACCAGCCGCTCGGAATGCGATGGACATGTTCAATATGTCCTTTGGGTCTTTGGTTTCCATGACTTGCGATCCCCCTGCTCCAAAAGGGAAGTCGACTCCGAAAAACTTGCCTAGCGCTCAAACTCGTCAAGAACAGTCCGACGTAGTCGACCGATCAGCTGAAGCAGAGTCTTCTAGGCTTCTGGCGGCGATCTCGGGAACCAATCAGGGAGAGAGCTCTCGACCTAGAGAAATCAAGACCAAAGCTGAAAGGACAAAGTCAAAGAGAGACAAGAGAAGGACGGATGATGGTCCAGACGAAGAGCCCTCTTCTAGTGATTCAGATGCTTCGAAACCTAAGAAGAAGCAAAAGAAACAAAAAGAGAAGAAAAGAAACGTACCGAGCGACGACTCATCTGAGGGCGATTCTGATGACTCCAAGTCTAAGAAGAACAAGAAGAAACGCTCCAAGTCTAAGAAGAGGAAATCTTCGACCCCTCCAGCAGACTCGTCCGACTCAGACTCGAACAAATCGTCTTCCTCAGAGGATTCTAGCTCAGACGAATCAGAAAGAGCTAAGAAGGCAGAATTAGATTATGATTTAGTAGATTTTGATTCTGCAGACTTACCTGACTTACCTAAGAAGTGGGACAAAGGTTTCAAACGTCTTCGATCCTATGTTCCTTTATCAGTCTTCAAGAAGTCTTTTCTTGATACCTACAACGATGAAGATGATGATGAGAAAATGAAAGAAAAGAAAGACAAGTCGAGACCTTCTCAGAAAATGCTAGAGAAACAAATCACCTTCGGAGACTTTGTAGAGATGTGCGACTTAGAAGAACGTTATGCTCGAGAAATCTATCAGTTGGATGGCTATGCGGACTACATTGTTAGACATAAGCAAATAGTGTCCGATTTGAAGAAGAAATACCTATGTTGGATGGTCGGCCTACGTTATCATTTAGCTGTAAGAACGGTGATCTTCCGCCGTCGTAAAGTCACGAAGGTGAAAGAAAATGGGAAGACAGTGTATAGGGACAAGATTCGTTTACCGAGAGGTTTACAACCGAAAGTTGAAGCGGACGCCAGATTCTTTGCTGATCGTGCAGGAGATCTTCAATTCGAAGATAATCCATATGCTGTAGGAGGCCCCAAGTTTGGTTTTAGTTTTACGACAGGTAGACAGAAAGTGGAGTCAGCTACGTCAAAACCAGCAGAGAAGTCAAGTGACAATCAACATCAAAGTTCTTCGACCGCAAACTTTCGGGGAAAAAGGGGTGGCTATAAGAAGCCATATGTAAAGAAGAATACATACCTTTCGAACAAGAGCGGTGAGTCTTTAATTCAATGTCTCAAGTGAAGACATACACCAAGAGTACCCATATTGAAACGTTTGCGTTTGACGGTGATTTTTCAGAAAACCAAGCAGGGCCAGAGACTTCAGCTCCGGTAGCTTCAGGTTCTTATAAGTCAAACTACCACAATAAAGGTGGTAAATACAATGCGAAAGCAACAACGAGAGAAGAAAATCCAACTACGTGAGTCAGATTTTGGTTCATATGAAGAATGATGGGAACGGAAGGCTGAGAAAACACTTTTACGTTTTGTGTTTTAAATTCCGGAAATCGGCGTAACCTATCTGCATGGGAATTTATTTTCTTCTTGTATCTTGTCATGGAAACTGTCGATGTATGGGGAAATCTTTTCTGTTCCTCTTGGGTTGTGTGAATTCGATGTGTTAGTTCTTAAATATTTGTTAGTTGTGAGAGAAATCAACGAAAAATTATGTTCTGAGTCAGAGATTGTGAAATTTCCATTTACATTGCAGCAATCTCAGTTCCATTGATCCTTCGAGTCAGCGAGAGCTTGAGGCCAAGCGTCCAGACCTGGCTGTGGTCTCACAAGAGGAGAGTGGAGAGGCCCTAGAGTCTAGTCTTGAAGAAGAGTCTGTAGAGAGTGTTTCGAGTTTAGATGATTTGGAAGAAGAAGAATACGAAGGACAGAAAAAGATTCCTTTACCTCTCAATCAAAGGAAACTATTCACAGTACCGGTAGATAATCCTTGGCCAGCCCCGGTGACGTGTAAGATGGTTGTAAAGGAGTGGATAACTTTGATGGAAGCAGTAGGACTCCACGAGGATATACCGTATATAGTGGATGGATTCACAAACGGTTTCTGTTTAGGAATACCACAACATGAGGTACCAGGTTTAAAATGGTACACCCCCGAGAATCATAAGTCAGCCCTAGAAGCGAGGTTGCAAATAGAAGCGACGTTGAAGAAGGAATGGGTAGCAGGAAGGATCGCTGGTCCTTTTACTCACGAAGAGTTATATGAGAAGCTTGGTTTTTTCCGGTCGAACCCAATGGGTAGTGCGGTCAATAGTGATGGTTCTATCCGAATGGTGAATGATTTGTCGTTTCCTAGGAAGGGAGAAGGCATACCATCAGTAAACTCGTTTGTTAATAAACTAAACTATGGCACGTATTGGGATGATTTTAACCGAGTTGCTAGGTTCTTTCAAGATAATCCAGGGATTTGGGATGTAGCCATCTTCGATTGGCAAAAAGCATACAGACAGCTTCCAATACATCCGTGCCAAAGACACTACCTATGCATTCTAGATTTTTATAATCGACTTTGGGTGGATTTAGCGGTAGGATTCGGTGGTGTAGCGAGCTGTGGCGTTTTCGGGGCTCCGGCGCATATCTGGAAAATCGTGATTGAACGGATCTTGAAGATTGTTTTATTCCGTTGGGTAGACGATAGCTTAATGTTGAAGAGACCGAATCAGCAAGTATCATTAGCAGATGTTACGGCAGTGAGCAATGACTTGGGAGTTGCGACGAACCCGGTGAAAAACCATGACTTCGCGGCGGAACAAAAGTTCGTTGGGTTTATCTGGAATGGACATGATCATACGGTTAGACTACCGCGAGAGAAGTTGAATGAAAGACTTCAACTAATTATCGACCTACTCAACCCAGAAACAAAATGGGCTCTAAACAGGGTGGAGAGCATCGTGGGGAAACTAGTGCATACGGTGCACATAGTACCGCATATGAAAGCATATTTGAACTCATTCTATCGATGGATGAAGAGCTGGAGGAACAAATCAGCATTAAGGTACACATCAGAGAGCGTAAAGGCGGATGTGAAAGAGTGGTATTGGGTCTTGAAAAACTTTAACTCACGACAGATTATTCCCTCTCCCAAAGCAACGGAAGTTGGTTGGGTAGGCGATGCCTCATCGTCCTTTGGGATAGGCATACTAATTGGGGATTATTGGGCATGCTTCGAACTGACTCAAGGTTGGCAATGTCTAGGCTTGATTGGGGATAAACGTTCGATCGCGTGGGCTGAGACGGTTGCAATACGGTTGGGCCTACTTGTCTTACAAAAAGTAAAGAAAATAGAAGGTGAGTAAAAATCTCAGTCAATTAGTGATAAGCACATACCTAACACAAAATGTGGGTTGTAGGAATGAAATTCCTTGTGTGGACAGATAATACCACATCCCAATCGACAGTGAAGAAGAGGAAGTCTAAGGATAAGATGGTGAATGAGGAATGGAAAGCAATTCAACGGTTACTTACAGTATTAGCTTGTGACATACAAGCGAAACATGTCACATCAAAAGGAAATGTGGCAGACGCACTTTCCAGAGGCTATCTCGGAGATCTATTGTGGTTTAGAGAAGTCCTAGTACAAGTCCCGACCGACCTTCAACATTTGCTGAAGCAAGTTTTCCCACCGAAGAAGAATCCGAAATTGGTACTTGACATCTGAAATAGCGGTGAGCTTCTGATGCTGTTGGTTTCTGAGAGATCAAGATTTGAGCTGATGGACCGATGTTCAGTAATGCCGAGGAGAGTGTCACCGAACGGAATACAAGAGGTAGATTTGAAGAGAGTGACGAAACCCTTTGGAGCGTTCAAGAAAAATGCGTTAGGAATAGACGATTCAGACATAGACGAAGTGAAATCTCATTACTTACGTGGATCGTGGGGAGATGGAACTTTGAAAAGTTACAACTCAGGCATCGTAAAACTACATCGATTTGCTGTAGTGAAGAACATAGAAAAGTCGAAGCTACTGCCGATTTCGCCTACCTTGATGAAACTTTTTGTGGTCTGGGCATCAAAGAAGAGCGTACAGAAAGCGGCAGAAGATGAGTCAGTAAAGTACACAACTCTGAAATCTTACATCGCAGGGATAAAGGTGTGGCATCTTTTTCATGCAGAAGAATATCCATCAGGTGTAGACACAGCAATAAAAGCTCTAGTGAAGGCATTGGCTTCTGAAGTTTGAAGTTTTTGATGAAATTGCCTTGTATTCGTATGTATAAACCACTCTCGAGGGTCAAATACAGGTCAAAACACTCGAAAACACTCCAAAATCCTGAACTTCAGAAGGAATCTGAAAGGACATTCCTCGGCTTCCTCGAGATTTTTTTGGATCAATCGATGAGCCTCATAGAGGCGAACATTTCATTTCTTTGCATCTCGATTTTTCACAAATAGGGGAAAAAGTTTTATAAGGAAGGCAAATTTCTCCTGCAAAAACTGGTTCCCCTCACAGGCAAAAGTGTGCCTCGTTGTCATAAGTCCCTCGCTGCGCTCGAAGCGTGCGAGACGCAGCGTGGGACTTTGTTGAGTTTATGAGCAGTCAATGTTTCTGACTCTGGTAAATGCTCTAATCCATACCTTCAACCATTCATTGACTCTCTTGATTCCCTTATCTCACTCCTTCACACTTCACCCACTGTCTCTTTTGACTCACGTTACCCGACATACTCATGTCTTGACTACCGCCTAATCAAATGCTTTTTCAATTAATATCTAGAATTGACACTCAAACCCCAATCAACCCTCAAGATATAACTCTATCTGCAAATTCATCGATGCCTATACCGACAGATTTAAAAGCAATACACCCATTCAAAACTCACAAGGGAATTGATTCTAAGGATAATGAGGTGAGACTACAAGATTGGAAATGTGTTACTTCTAGCTGGTCAGTGATCAATCAATCTGATGGTCTGAGCTCTTACCTCATTTTTAGTCGCTTAAATAAGTTACTCATGCTTTGTTTCTTGACTAAATCTTATTCAGGCACGTAAACTTCAATCAGAAAAATTGATCAACCTACTAAAGCTGGTGGAAACTTCTCAAGTCAATATTGACCCAATCATGGTCTTCTCACACAGTGCGCTCATCTACCTCTTTCACCAAATTCCAGCAGCTGATAGAAATGTTCTCAGGAATTTTTTCTACTGAGCCGTTGATGGTCAACCAATGTTGACAAGCAGTTGGATTATTGCTTACACATTGAATTGCTTTTCATGTCTCCATAGCCAGCTCAATAAGTCTTGGTTCTGTTGCTTCTATATCACAGTTGTCTCACTTCTACAGCAGGCTATCAAGCTGCTAGAAAGGATGGACAAGAATCCAAACAAGTCAGTGTACAGCCAACGTCAACAGTCTTTATTCAACTCTTGGAATACCTCTCATACACCTCTCAGTGTCGTGCTCACTCTTCAGAGCTTTTTGACCACACCCGCCTTCTAGCTCATCCCACACTACCCATTTCAATTTGGATTGCGGTTTCAAAATCATCGGCTTCAGGAGCCAGCACTGTTGACATCTATATTTCGGACCTCAAGGCCGCCGGTGTAGTGATTTACACCAACCTTTACAAACAAATCAAGATGAAATCAATTTAAATGAAAGATTGAATCAACAAGCTAATGAAAAAATTGGATTGATTTATAAACTTGATTTAGAAATTCATAGATCGTTTCATCAGAATTGGTTTATGAATTCAATCAAATCATCAACATGGAATAATCTTAAATTTAAAAATAATAAAAAGGGAAAACAAACTAAAACTAATCATACTAAAGGTTTTGATTTTGATCATTTAAAGATTAATGGAATCCAATCTGAGATATTAAAACTATTAGGTTTGTTGTAAAACCTGTTTGTTTTCTTTGAATGTCTCACAAATTAAAGAAACTTATTGAGTTGGCTTGTGGTTTGGTTTGATTAGATGAATGAGATGAATCATACAAATTGATAATTGGACCCGATCCAAGGAATTTTCAACAGAATATTGCTCTATTATCTGCTTTGAATTCATTAGGTCTTTTAAGAGGTTTACAAACCTTTTCACAACTTGTTTATATCACTTCACCATCAAGACTCCAATCAGAATCTGGATCAGAATCAGACTCAAAACCCAATCAAAACCAAGATGAATTATCAATCCAATCAAACCTAGAATTAGGTACACCAAATTCATCAAACTCAACAAACGATCAGACCTCATCGAATCATGACCAATACAGTTTAAAATCCGATTCTAATTTACAATATTTATATGGACCATTAAAGATAAAAGACACTCCAGCATTTCCATATAGAGGGATCTTACTTGATACCAGTCAAAACTTTTATTTGATTTCAGATTTACAAAGTACACTCAAAGCCATGAGTTGGTGTAAACTTTCAATGTTTCATTGGCATCTCACTGATGCACAATCATGGCCGCTTGTAATGATGTATACATCATCACAGACATACACATAATATAATACGTAGACCTAGACATAGACTTAGACTTAACATATTTTCACTTACTCTCTGTGTGCGCACGATCACGGACTGGCTCCTTAGGGAACTCAAGACTGATCTTGATTCTATTACCTTTGGAGCCAGGTTAGCAGTTTTCATTACCTTATCTCCTTTTATATTATTCTTTCCTTTTATATAATACTTTGTATATCCCTATAGAGGGAACTCAAGACTGATCTTGATTCTATTACCTTTGGAGCCAGATTTCTAGCAATAATAAAACCATACCTACTTTGGTTCTAGAAACTTCAAGTCCACATTGTGGCATCTGATCCTTAGTTCCCTCCGAGAGACTTCCTTCGTAGTGAGGACATTCCAGTGCTTTACACTTTTTTTTTCTCAAACCAACACTGGAAATCGAATTACCCAACTTCAGACTACTTCAGAAGAACCTTGTTCTTGAACGTACCCCGGATTTGCAAGAATCCAACCTTATTCGCATTCAATCCTAACCTTGTGAATTGCCTTCATTCGATTCCATATCATTTATGACCCCGCCGGTTTTGACCCGCAGCGACTCTACTGAATTGACATCTCGAGTGGACGATCCAGAAAGTTTCATCCAAAAGCCAACCACCTTACCTCCGCACTTTCAACAACGCTCAATCGAAGAAGCGGGAAGGTACACCCACAATAAGGTTCTGTCGGCCAGTGTCCCTCCCAGACCAGTTCCGGCTTCAGCTAAACCATACACTCCAGCAATACAGGAACTGCCTCTACGTGCTTCTTCCTTACTGGGGTCTTTTCCTACATCTCCTCTGTCTATCTTACAACATGAAGAAAAACGGTTACACCACGATCAAGATATCAGATCCACACAACATCTTCCTTCTTCCCCGCTTCAGAGAGTCGAAACTATGACTAATAAAGCGGATGGGCAACCTTCCAACCCGTCATCGACTGATGAACTGTTGCGTGCCATGCTAGTGGCACAAACAGCGAGGATCAAAGCAGCCAACGAAGCTGCCAAACGCCACGCTAGGTTGGAAGAAGAGCGTATAGCGGCTGCGCGAGAGGCAGAAGAGCGGATTGCTGGGCTTGAAGAGCGTCTATTGAACCTCCAGTTGAACGCACCCTCCCCAAACCAGCCTTCTACAACCAATGGAGGGGAGTCCCGAGGACTTGACCTTTCAAAATTCAAGTCATCAGATGGCCCACAGTTCAAGGGCCCTTATCGCGATACCAAGGCGTTTTTAAGATGGTTTACTTCGCTGAAGATATTCTTCATGGTCAAAAAGGTTGATAAGGACAAGGATCGAATCATACTCACCGGCTCGTACCTCCTCGAGACCAACCTCCAAGCCTTTTGGGCTCACAATATCGATAACTTTAAGTCGTTATCGTGGACTGCTTTCAAAGAAAACCTATTTCGGGCAGCTCTGCCATCCGATTGGAACGACAAACTGCGAGAGAAGATTCTCACTTTACGGATGACTATCAATGAAGATTTCCAATTCTTCTGCACCCGATCCCGCTCCATCCAATTGCTCATGAACCATGACCAGATTGAAATTGATGATTTCACCTTAGCAACCCACATGTTGTTAGGCATGCTTCCCGAACTGAAGTCAACCCTATGATTAGACGGGCCACTGAAGAAGGAAGATTTTGATTTCCTGCGATTTGAGGAGCGTTGCGATTTGATTTATGAGGACCTGATCATGAAGAAGATAATCAACCGCCGACCGCTGACAACAACTGCTGGTAGACAAACGAGTAACCAGAGCGCCACTCACCAATCCACTGGTCGACCCACACCATCCTCTGATTCGACTGAAGAGCGCAAACAGAAGTTTTACTGGAAAATCAACTCGTACCTGGATTCCTTAGGCTTATGCCACTTCTGCAAAAAGCAGTGTGGTAGTGAATACAAGCAGTGCACGGGAACTTTCTCTAAAGAGAAGGTTACCTTCCCCCCCGGCTATGAAGCACCACCAAAACCTCCTAACTATACCCCTCCTTGCGCCCTATCAGCCAACGCAGCGGGTCGTCCTACCCACCCACCAGCGGGCCGGCCACCGCGTTCACAAGTAGCGGCAGTGACCTTCCCAGAGTATGACTCAAACACAATTGCAGCATATGAAGAGGTTGACCGAGAGCTTTGCGAAATAGCTGAGAGCGGAGAGGAAGCATCGGGGCCCACAACTGAAGGGTACGTGGACCAACCTACTTCACAACCCACCGTCATCCTGGAGCTAACGTGTAATGGGAGAACTTTCCGGGCTTTGGCGGATGCAGGGTCTGAGACAAATCTCATTTCAGAAAAGATGGTTGATGAATTAAATCTAAAGCGACGCAAGCTATTCAAGCCTACGATTGTGGGTCTAGCACTGGACTCAAATGATCAACCAACGACCCTTACAGAGTTCACAACGACATCATTAACACATTTATTGTCTGACTCTACTTTTGACCGCGTGTACATGAAGATTGGTAATCTTAACGGTTCATTTGATATGATTCTGGGTGCTCCATTCTTGTGTCGTCATCAATTAGCTGTTTTGTGTGCAAAGAAAGCTGTAGTGCGTGAAGAGTCAGGTGTCTTACTGTTGGACTATCGTCATGAAATGAATTTGAAGAAAAAGTTTGAAGAGGAGTGCAATGAGAAGATGGCGTCAATAGCTGAGAATCATGAGAGTGATAAGTGGAGAGATTGGGAGAAAGATCTGAGACAGAAGAATGAGCCATGTAAAACACTGAGCCTGTGACGTGGAAGGTCTTTGAAGAATCACTGATGATGCAGTTTGAGGACATCTTCCCAGCAGATATACCGGCTATTTCGGATGAAGCTGAGGCGAAGGGCGAGTTTGTGGATGGTTCATTCCCTGAAAAATTACAACATCCGTCATCACAAGTCCGTCATAAGATAGTACTGACAAATCCTAATGCTGTTATCAATGAGCGTCAATATCCATATCCACCGAAACATCATGGTGCTTGGCAAAAGTTATTGGATCAACATCTAGACGCGGGACGGCTTCGACTATCAACGAGTCAATATGCGTCACCAAGCCTCATCATCCCAAAGAAGGACCCTTCGGAACTTCCAAGGTGGGTATGCGATTACCGCACCTTGAACAGTATGACCGTCATGGACCGTTCACCGCTCCCAAAGGTGGACAAGTTGGTCAGACTGGTTGCCACGGGAAAAGTTTTTTCCATCTTGGACCAAACTAATGCTTTTTTCCAGACTCAAATGAGAGAGGCGGATATTCCACTGACTGCGGTGAAGACCCCTTGGGGACTTTACGAATGGTGCGTGATGCCCATGGGATTGACAAACGCCCCAGCCACTCACCAAGCTCTACTGGAAGAGGCGCTTGGAGATCTCATCAACACCGTTTGTGTGGTTTATCTCGACGATATCGTGGTATTTTCTTCCAACGTTGAAGAACACAAGCGTCATGTTCAACTCGTATTGGAGCGACTAAGGGCTGCTAACTTGTACTGCAGCAGAAAGAAAACGAAACTTTTTCGCCGGGAGGTCAAGTTCCTTGGACATGTCATCTCAGAAGAAGGGGTGAGGCCAGACGAGGAGAAAGTTGAACAAATCAAGTCATGGACGTCGCCGAAGTCATCAAAAGTGGTGAGAAAGTTTTTGGGGACAGTACAATGGATGAAGAAGTTTGTCTCAGGGTTGGAGAAGTATGTAGGTAAATTGACTCTGTTGACGAGCAGCAAACTAGATCCAAAACAATTTAAATGGGGAGAAGCTGAAGAAGAAGCGTTTAAGAACATCAAGAATATCATGACTTCGTTGCCTTGTCTCAAGAACATCGACTATGAATCCCTTGACCCGCTGTGGTTGTTCACAGACGCTAGTGGGACGGGATTAGGCGCCGCGTTGCTTCAGGGTAGAGAGTGGAGGACGGCACACCCAATTGCCTACGAGTCTCGCCAAATGTTGGTGGCAGAACGAAACTACCCAGTACATGAGCAGGAGCTACTAGCGGTAATTCACGCACTTCAAAAATGGTGAATGATCCTGTTGGGTATGAAGGTCAACGTGATGAGTGACCACCACTCACTTACGTATTTACTGAAACAATGCTCCCTTAGCAGGCGACAAGCCAGGTGGTTGGAACATTTAGCTGATTTTAACTTAGATTTTCAATACGTGAAAGGTGAGGAAAACTCGGTCGCCGATGCCTTATCCAGGAAAGACGTAGATGATCTTCAGGTGGGTGTTGAACCCGTAGCGGCGTTGGCACTATCGGAGACAACAATATCAGATGAATTTCGACAGTCAATCCTCGAGGGCTATGAAGTTGACAAGTTCTGCCAAACTGTTAAATCCAGCACACCATTAAGAGAAGCTGACTGCTACGTTGATGACGGACTAGTATTCATAGACGGTCGACTTCTGATCCCTAACACAACAGGCATTCGATTACGATTGATTGATGAGGCTCATTGCTGAGTCGGACACCTGGGTTATCTCAAGACTTTGGCGACCCTTCGCACCGACTTCTTCTGGCCACGGATGTCTAAGGACATGGAAGCACGACTGAAATCTTGCGAGGTCTGCCAGAAAACCAAAGCTCGCACCTCCCTTCCGAACGGCCGGATGAAAACGCCGGTCATGCCGAGTGCACCGTTGTCAGATGTTGCGGTCGATTTCATTGGACCTTTGCCAAAAATCAATTCATACGATATGATTTTGACGTGTACATGCCGCCTTTTGGGATTCACCAAACTGATTCCGGTGAACCAAACCAATACTGCCAAAAAGACGGCATCTAGATTCTTCGGAGCCTGGATGGGCACTTTGGGAGCGCCTAGATCAGTCATTGGTGATCGTGATAAAGCCTGGGCATCCAAGTTCTGGCAATCGCTCATGAGTAAGCTGAATGTTTCCTTTCACCGCTCTCCGGCTTACCACCCCCAAGCAGATGGGCGGAGCGAGCGTACGACCAAGACCATCGGACAGGTCCTGAGGACCTTCACAGACAAACGTCAGACACGGTGGTTGGATGCCTTACCTTCAGTCGAATTGGCGATTAATAGCGCGGTTAATGTCGCCACGGGAATGTCGCCATTTGAACTCATTTTTGGACGACCAGCGCGTCTGTTCCCCACAACACCAGGAAACGATGATTCCCCACCCACACTCGACGCGTGGCTTCGACAACGCGAAGGAAGCTGGGCTCAAGCTCGGGACAACTTGTGGTCGAGCCGTGTTATTCAAGCATTACATCACAATAAACGCCACCTGGATGTCCTCATCAATACCGACGATTGGGTACTCTTAGACTCAGGTGATTGGCGAGGCAGGCACTCGGGAGGCGTGGAAACGCTCAAGGAACGGTACAAAGGGCCATACAAAGTCCTCGACACTTTCAATGAGGGGCAAAGCTTACGGATTGACTTACCTCCGAGTGACAAGCGACACAACGTCTTTAATGTGTCAAAACTGAAACTGTTTGTGGAACAAGAGGAGTTGCTGTTAGGTTCAATGGACCAAAAGTAAGTTCTCTCCTTAGTATGCACCGCCGGGCTCTACTACGAGTTTTAGTCAAAGAAATACATTACCTTGGCCACACTGTGAGCGTCAAATTTGGTCCAATTCCCTTTGCAGACCTTGGACACCTCAACGTCAAGCGACACCGGACGATGATCTCACCGGCTTACACTTAGTCTTCAAGCTACTCTGTTTTCTTTTGGTTATATTGTGTTTCATTTCTTTTCTCTGTTTCCTTTTTTTTCTTTTGATTATTTCAGGTTCCTTTTCTTTTCAACTACTCAATAGTTCTTTTTTTCCTTTAAGACCTTCTTTTTCTCTGATTCTCAATTTTCAATTTTTTTTAGTTTCCTTTAATTACTCCTCATTCCACTCCCTTGCTCAAGTCTCCTTTATAGGGCGGGAGAATGTAATGATATATACATCATCACAGACATACACATAATATAATACGTAGACCTAGACGTAGACTTAGACTTAACATATTTTCACTTACTCTCTGTGTGCGCACGATCACGGACTGGCTCCTTAGGGAACTCAAGACTGATCTTGATTCTATTACCTTTGGAGCCAGGTTAGCAGTTTTCATTACCTTATCTCCTTTTATATTATTCTTTCCTTTTATATAATACTTTGTATATCCCTATAGAGGGAACTCAAGACTGATCTTGATTCTATTACCTTTGGAGCCATATTTCTAGCAATAATAAAACCATACCTACTTTGGTTCTAGAAACTTCAAGTCCACATTGTGGCATCTGATCCTTAGTTCCCTCCGAGAGACTTCCTTCGTAGTGAGGACATTCCAGTCCTTTACACCGCTTCAATTACCTTTTCAACCTATCTTATCTCAACACGGTGCTTATTCAATTCATCCAATTTATTTGATTCAAGAAATTCAAGATTTAGTGGAAAGCGCAGCCTTTAGGCAACTCTAGCCCTTTTACTTATAGGTGTTAGATTTTCCTCTTATGGGTCTTGTTCGCCCCTTGTGGTGGTGAAAGTACTACATCGGCTCACATCTGGCACAATAGACTTACAACCATCCCATTTGTGCGATGGCTCCGGCTCGCCGATCCCCGACTGGCATACCTAAAAGACGCACAGAAGCCGAGAAATAGTACTTGTGTCCATTAATCTTGTTTGCTGGATTGATTCATGCAAATGGTCCAAAACCCGATCTAGATACACTGCTTGAAGGCTGGAAGTGTCTTGGTGACCTTTCTCATGCTAAATGAATGGATTCTCTTCCTTCAGGATAAAGTCTATTCAAACTCTCAAAGCGGTTAAGGGGGTTGCATTGATGTTGCAGACATACACATTGTTTGCTCCAATTAGCAAAGTGATTTGTCATCTAACCAAATCAAAAGTGAGTCAAACAAGAGATCAAACATCATGAAAAATCAGTTGCTGCTAATGATCCTAATTCAATGGCACCATAACAAGGACTGCCAAAGTCAAAGAAGGATATCATTGTAGACTCTGATTGGCTGATGCATCAGCTCTTGACCAAAAGTGGTAGCTTGGATTATTGGAGAAAATGCCAGCATAAGACCTCAAACTATCCATCTTTGTTAGATCATATCTTTCAGTTTACACAGCACATATTGGTATTGCATCTTCACTCTCGTTGATCCACAAAAATCAAGATCATAAAGCTATCAGAATCACTTGAATACATTTGATAGTTTTGGAAATGTGCGAACATGTACGTTTGGGTGTGTATCCAATTAACAATATTTAATCATCTGGGTCGACTCCAATTTCATCATTCAAATATTTAGAAATTGTACATTGTCCGTCTGAACAAGATGAAGACTAAGCAACCAACTTCTGGATTGATCCGTTTTTTTTCACTTGCTCAATTTGATTGTCTGTGCTATTTAGGCAAGTTTTTGTTAGATCTTGCATTTTCACTGATTTATCTTGATTGATTTTTTTGCCTAACAACTATCATCATCAAGTTTTTGATTTTGATTCTGAACCCCTCTTCCCTTCTCCTGATTGACACTAGGTGAGTTCCTTCTTTGTTTATAAGTATATCCAATTTGATTTAGATATCATCTAGCTCTTTGTAACATCATTCACATTCACTAACATGATTTCATCCGCTTCTTTTTTGATAATATATATGTTTCACTTGCTATAGGTTGTGAATTGAAGGAGCCTTAAGCAATTGAAATCCTCTTGAGAACTCTGAAACATTAGAAGCAGACTGAACCATCAAACAAAGAATAGCAACTAATCAATCAAATTTCATCATTTGACTTGACCCAAATCAATTCAGTGTTTGACTTGACTCAACTGAATTCAGCATCAAGATCAAGGTCACAGTTAGACAAATATTTCCCATCTTTAATATTGAGGCTTCACTAAAACTTGAAAGGATACTGATCCTGATCCTAAATAATCTACCTACCATCAGCTCAAGCTTTGTTTATTATTGAACAAGCAAAAGACTGTGAGAGACCTGATCAGGTCACTTTCTATTCAAGCCATTAGCTCATCAATCCATCTCATCCCAGAATTTGGTCAGCATTCATTTAATGCCATCATTGGTGCAATTCAATGTTTATGTGAAGCTTTCAGGGATTCTTGATCAATATTAAATCCTAATGTTGAACCCTTGCATAAGTCACAACCTGAGTCACATTCAAAGTTGAGCAATCACCAAAATTGAGTATGACAATGCAATCTGCATTCTCATAATCACATTCTCAGATTCTGATTTACCTGAGTGATTTGCTTTCAGTCTGCCAAAAATGCTATCAATCATAAATTGATTTCACCTAGAAGTAAGTGGTTTCCAAGATTACAAATTATAAGTTAATCTGGTTGGTTTTCTGCTTTGGTATCACAGAATGCTCATTAAATTCAGTTGGCCAATATATAATATATTGTTTTCAATGATATTTCTTCAGCAGAATAAAAAAACCCACATGAAAATAAAGGCTACAAATGTTTACTAAACAAATGTGAATTTTAGCTTTACTTCCATGATCTTCTTTGTCCCTTTTGGTTTCTTCATTGATCAATTTTCGCCCTAATTAAAATCTTTGAATTTAGTTGTCTTACTTAACCAATGTGGGTTGGTTATAATTTCCTGAAGACTGGCAGGTCAACTGACTGAAATGGAATAAATAGTGCCATTAGTAGAATATGAGCTCATTACTCTAACCTTGCAATGCTGAGAAAGATATTGTAAGATAGGTGTGATCCCAAATATCATCCAAGATGAATGGGAACCCCATGTCATTCAATTTGATTGACTGTTGTCAATTTGAACAAAACTGGCCAAAACCCTCACTCATCCCAGGTTTTGGCACAAAACTTCATTTCAAGCCTCCATTATATAATGAGGATCTAAAATCTGAATTCCTGATCCCCCCAACCTCCCACTGATTGACTGCAAAAATCATGATGCTAACTGAATTTCCAAGCTTTAACCCACCATATTTACAGTTGACTCTCAATGTCAGCATATTGATGGTCAAAAGATACTCCTTACCTACATTGCACAATGCATACTTTCAAAATCATAACACTACACCAAATGTAATCTTTACCGGGCGGTAAAGAAAACTACTGACATAGAAAAGTCCTGAGGCAACAGGAAGAGAGCTAAAAATCTGAAAAAATATGCACCTTGTTCCTAGATGTTGGGGCGTCATGACGAGTATTTTTTTCTATTTTACACGCAGATATTGGTTTATGTACTAACAATAAATGATGAAAATCATCAAAAACTCACATGTAACAATACCTGAAATATGGGTCATGAGTATGAAGACAATATTTTGTGGTCTAAAAACTTCAATAACTTTTGCAATTCTGCTCCAAATAACTCGATTTTTGGTTCATTCAAAAGCTGAACTATTCTCCTTCACACTTCATAATGTTAGTAAGGTGCTATCTAGTCATTTAAACACTCTACATATGTTCAAACAGTTCTGCATGAATAGCTCTGTAGGATCTTTTTTAGACCAGCTACAGATATGATGTCCCAATGAAAAATGTAGAGGAAAGGCTCACCTTTTTAATGCACTTTAAATCGAGTGATTTGATTCAGAACTGCAAAAGTTATTGATGTTTGAAGATTCCAAAATCCTGTCTTCAAAGTCAAGGACCAAATTTCAGGTATTGTTACAGGTGGGTTTTTGATGATTCTCAGCCTTTATTGTTAGTACATTAACCAATATCTGTGTG
Organism: Melampsora larici-populina 98AG31; assembly: GCF_000204055.1. NCBI lineage: Eukaryota > Fungi > Basidiomycota > Pucciniomycetes > Pucciniales > Melampsoraceae > Melampsora > Melampsora laricis-populina. The sequence continues at coordinate 1,414,081 of NW_006768766.1, read as the reverse complement.
TAAAATACAAAAAAATACTTGTCATGACGCCCCAACATCTAGGAACAAGGTGCATATTTTTTCAGATTTTTAGCTCTCTTCCTGTTGCCTCAGGACTTTTCTATGTCAGTAGTTTTCTTTACCGCACGGTAAAGATGACATTTTGTGTAGTGTAATATGCCTATTGGGCCTGTGTATAACAAAACAAATCCCACAAAAACTTGTGCATATAGCAAGATATGTCTATGTTGAGCTTTCTTACATCAAGAGTCTGCTGTACTGCATTTTTGCTTTTGCTTCAATGGCCATAAAGCATTCAAAATATTGCTGGTTTGGGGTTACAGTCAAATTGTGGAAGTCAGGTATACCAAGATGATGCTACATACCCAATTCCTCAGACACAAAATTAGTCCTACGTAAGCTCATATATCCTGAATTGAACATTGAAAATGGTTAATGCCAGAATGTGCCGCAACTTATAGAGTAGGAGATTGTATTTAATACTCAGTGGCTAATCATAATCTCACAGAATGACGGTGTTCTAATGACTAATCTAATCTACAAATAATCAAACAACCATTGTACAGAGTTACTGCAGCACACTCATATTTAAACCTCATAAGATGTGCCTACATTTCCAAACAAGTTGAGCTCAACATGGCAGATATCCCAATACCACCCCAACTGAACATCAGAATTACTCTGATCCTGTTGGTCAGCTACAAAACTAGAGTCAATGGAAGGGGTTAATTGGACCTCAATCTGTCAACTCCACTAACCAGATGAACAACCAGGTTAGGGATCATCAATTTTGCTAGGTGTTAGGATTAGGGCAGGATATATTTTTGGATCCCACTATTTTCCGCCCTTTTCGGTAATACCCGGAGCCCCCATGTTTTGGGGTAATACCCGAGATACCCGACACAACCCAAGTTCTCTCAGCCAAATTTCTGGTGAGTCGGACCTCAGGGGCACCGCAGGGGCACCTCTAGGTCAACACTTCCCCATGTTTGAGCCCCTTTTCATCTTCTTGAGCCTCAATTTAACCAATAGGGCAATGAACTCTTCGTCGACTTCCATTTAAGAGTACCAGGGGCTCTTCATTAATTGTGCGCCTGGACCGGCCCCGTGTGCCTGTTGGACATCATACTTACCTACTTCACCTCTCTGTGTATGTGCTCTCTTTCTCTTCTCTTTGTCCTTGTCCGTTTCACTTTCAATCACTTCCCATCACACCATCGTACACATTCCATAACATTCCATAACATTCCCGGCACACTTTCATGCTTTCCTCCATTCATTCAACTTCTTCAACTAAAGTTTCAACTGAATCAAAACCCAATCTTGTACATCATGTCAACCCCAAATGCCCCACATCTGATGTTCATGCCCTCGGACGCTGTACAACAACCCCCTCCTGATCAACATCAACATACATCATACCCACCGCCTAATCAACTTCTCTCCTACCCACCTAATCAACCACCACCTCCCATCCATCATCAATACGGACCACAAAGTCCTTTCGCTCCCCAACCACCTACGTACTGGTATCCTCCAGGTTACCAGTATCCTGGAAATCAGTATCATCCTTCCGGAACTCATTACCCTGGAAATCAGTATCCTCCACCTCAATATCCTGCTCCCGCCAATCAGTATCCTCCTGCTCACACTTTTGCGCAACCTCCTTATCCCCCTGCGAATACCGAAAACTCTGGCCATACGATGCCTCCTTGGCACACGTATAATGGACCATATCACAATCCTTATCATCCATCACAAATCCCTCCTTTCCAACACCAACAAACTCCGGTACTTGCACCTATCCTGCCTAGTACGCCATCCTCATTCTCAACTACCGCCGGTATTCATCCTACACCCACTGCTAGTGTTAGTGTACAGTTGGTTGAACAACAGCCTGTTGGAGATACTCAAACGAACGGAACTGTTATTGAAGATGTGTTAATGGGAACCGACGAAGTTGAGCTTCCGGACAATCATGAGGCTATTGTTCCTCCAAACAACGAACGGGACAGTGACTGGCCCCCAATTGGTACACATCAATTTTTTCTTTTGCTACACCTTCCTCTTGAATCATATGAATAACAACTAAGAATGCTTTGTTTGTACATGTATTTGTAGGTGCCATTCCGGTTTGCTCGCTTAGACCACCAATCATCGGCAAAGAGTTCATTGACATGGAAACAGATTAATGTACATGAATGCTGTGGCTCGTCATCAAGGCTACGCGTTTGCTATCAAAAGCCACAAGTACAAACACGAACGGTCTATTAGAGTGTATTTGGCATGCGCACTAGGTTACAAAACGAAAAAGGCAACCAAATCAGTTGCTGAGAAGCGATCCACATCAACAAAGAAGACCGGTTGTGTGTTTGAAATGTCCCTCAATTACAATTCACGACTTGACCGTTGGGTTGTGAGTTCTGTTTGGAAGGACCCAGCCAAACTCCACCACAACCACCCACCTTTCGATCAACCCAACAACCTTTCAGTCTACCGTCGTTTCTCTCCCGAAATCCTCAATCAAATTTCCCTTTTGTCATCTGCTGGTTGTCAAGCCAACCAAATTTGTCAATTGATTCAAGTTGAACCGGGTTCTCAACCCTTAGTACGAGACATCCACAACGTTAGATCAAGACTTCGAGACACGTGGCTAGCCGGTCAAACACCAATCCAAGGTCTCTTTGACCTGATCACCGAGAGCAACTGGGCTCACCGAACTCTCACTGCGGCCGATGGAACACTTCAAAATTTGTTCTTTGCTAGTCCAAACGCCATCCGGCTGGCTCGACAATTCTCCACTGTCCTCAGCCTCGACTGTACATACAAAACAAACAGATTCAATTTACCTCTTTTACATATAGTTGGAACTACTAACACTCACAGAACTTTTACGGTTGCAATGTGCTTCCTCCATAGCAAAGTGACTGCCCAGTACGAATGGGCCTTGAAGCAGTTGAAGGAACTCATCTACCAGAACAAGAACGACCAAACCACGGTCAACCTGCCTCAGACCTTTGCTACGGATGCCGAGCCGGCGCTATTCAACGCCATCGGCACAGTGTTTCCTGATGCCACACACATCCTTTGTGTGTGGCATATTAATATAAACGTTGCTAAAAACTGTAAGACCAAGTTCACCGAACCTGATTGGACAGAATTCATGAGACTTTGGAACACATTTGTTGGATCAAACACTCAAGCCAACTATGACACCAATCTCGATTTGGTAACGAAGATGGCCAAGGCTCATAACGTTTTTGATTATCTTCAATCAACCTGGCTTTATAGGACCGAAAAATTTGTTACTCTCTTCACTTCTTCCACACCACACTTTGGCAACTCTTCCACATCTCGAGTTGAAGGAAGCCATTTTTAGGTTTTTAGATGGACAAAACAATGACTTCCTTACTTGTTTCAATTCTTTCAAAAGATTTGAAGAACATCAGATGAACGAGATTGCTGTATCAGTTGGAATAGAAACAACTAAGACCTTGCAAGGGATGCCACCTTTCTTCAAGGAACTCCACGGTGTGATTTCCCACTTTGCACTCAAGAAACTCAAGGTTCAATACGATCTCTTACCTGACTCTCTTCAAAAGCCATGTACTCATACATTTCGAGGCTCTTGGGGCCTTCCTTGCTCGCATGAAATCGCTGAGGCTCGCGGCAATACTGATTTTCTTTCCCCGATCTCATTCATGTTCAGTGGAAACTTGTAATGGACGTACCTCCTGAAAGCCACAATGGACTAGTCAAGGCTGCTCAATCCAAATTTGACAACTTATTGGAGTTGCCGGAACATGCCCTTCAAAAAATATTTAGCGAGCTGACTCTCCTGGAAACCAGTCGATTCTCACTAGTTCCAATCATCAATGCCGGAGTCAAGACTGACACTCAAGGACGACCTCGAGCAAGCACTTCCAAACGACCGGGCACGTCTCAGTCTCAAGAAGGTCCTCAAGGCCGTTGGAAATCAGACCAAGAAATTGAAGAAGCTCTCAAGAAGACTCGAGTGAACAAATGCAGTCTATGTAGGTCACCGAGCCACCGCATCACCACTTGCCCTCGCCATCTTAGTCAATCAACATCTCAGCAAACAACTCAAGACGTTGGGCCTTCAACCTCAGGATCAGGTGGTAGCAAATGCAAAGGCACTGGCGTGGCATTTGAATCAAATGTGTTGACATCGGCTTTCGAAGACTTAGCATTGATAGATGAATTAATCGAAGCCGACTTTGAAATGATTGAAGCCAATCACTCAGAATCAGAATCCAATCTGCCGTCACCGTCAGCATTTGTAGAACATGAAGACAATATCGACAGTGTGTCCAGTCACTCAAGCAAAGGGAAAGGGAGCGAAGTTGATGAAGACAAAAATATGTGTCCATTTTGTGAAGGTCCACTTCCTGCTCAACCTTCGACCAAACTCATTGAAATGAGGGACACCTTATTGGCTATTCCCAACATCATGTCATTGCCGGTAAGTCATATTCCTTTTTCAAACTTCTGAAGTATCAAGTTCGGTGTCTTATGTTGCACTTCTTGGTTTTGTAATCAACAGTTCCCCTACACTGCCGAGTTTTGTTATTTACATCAATGCGAAATTGATACCATTCCATTTGGTATCGCCAAAGGATGGCCAACCAGTATTGATTTCGACGGGTTGCCAGAGTATGTGCTTTCCGCTTGCTTGTCCTCTTTTTTTCTACATTCTGCCTAACTAACTGTGACTTTTTTCAACAGGCGAATTCATAAACATACCGATGTTTTGAGCCAGATTGTCAACCAGAGTGAACCATCTGTGTATATGGGAGCCGCAACGAATAAGAGCAAAGGGAGTAGTTGTAAGGCGCCTGGCATGGTGAACTTTGAGGTGGAGCAACCAGGATAGTAAGTTTATTTCCTGTTTCTCTCATTTATTGGCATTTACATTTACTGATATCATCATCTATCCACGCAAAATCTAGTTATGGTTATCAAGGTTATATAATCATCATTAGGACTCTTGAGGAGATCTTCATCCAAGATGGGTCATCCCAGCATCACCTTGATTCGACCACAGCCTCCCCTCTAACTCCGGATTACTTTCTCCGACGAGTCCTACTTCCAGAGATGACTCTATGTCTAATTGCGGAGGATATGAACTTAGAACAAACGGATCCTCAAGTGCAGGCCACTTTGGAAGCAAGTCGGGAGTTTGGTGCTGCGGTCTTTCCAATGCTGGATGATTTCAATGATATGCCTGCCCAACAAGATTTGAACACAACTGCCAAACCAAAAACGTCGACTCAATCTACTCCCAAACCCTCGACTCAATCTACTACCAAACCCTCAACTCAATCTGCGTCAAACTCCATCCTGGCCGTGAAGAAACAATCTGACGAATTGGTCTTGAAACAATTACCCAATGTCGTTGTTGCATACATTGAGAGTGTATTCAATCCACCCCCTTATGGCAATTGTGGCCACTATGCAATTGCCGACTCACTCAATATTCACACCACAGAGTCTTATATTTTAATTCGACATCAGTTGCTCGTGGAACTATCAGCTAATCAAGAAGCCCATGAACAGTTGATTACAACTCCCACTAGTAGTAGTACCAAGCCCCGGAGGACCACTCGACAATCTAAACCTCACACCACTGAGGTCATCGAAGATCTCCTTGTTCAACTTCAACCGCAGGGGGTGACATGTACTCGAGACTTCTGGATGTGGATGCCATACCTTGGCTATGTAATCACGAGCGCTTACAAGCGCCCGGTTATATGTTTCGATCCCCAGGAGGTCAATTCTTACACATTTTTCCCATATCGAACGGCCCCCAACGATAATGATCCTATCATCTTGGCTTTTGTTGACGGAAATCATTTCGTCAGTTTGGGTTGTGGTGCTTGTTTAGTCCCGTTTCCTGAGGTTTACAACCTCCAAGGGTCGTCCTCAATCAGACACTCCCAGGTACCTGCGTGGATTAAGAAATACACGGTGCAAATGGGTTGGTGGTCAAATCGAGCTACTTGATGTGCTTTTATTGCAACTTTTCTTGACTTATTTCTTGTGACTTTGTTCTGTTGTGTTATCTATCTTTTGTATGCTACTTTATGCACTTTATGCCCACCCTATGTTGAAATTAAGCTATGCTATATGTTGATTTTTATGCCACATATCATCACTACTGTCCTTGTTGCCCCTTGCCTTGCCTGCTCTCATGGCAAAAATTGCGCCTACAGTTGATCCAGTCTAGTCACAACCACGACTGCTCTGCAAAAACAAAATTCAGTTACACAACGTTGTACACACAACCCCTATAAATAAATGACATGTAATAAGTCATTTTTGGGGTAGGAATAGGGTGTGAGTATTAGAAATGACTTGGCAAGTCAATCTGATTGGCCAATTTTTTTTCAAAAAAAAATTTTCTTCCCAAACTCCAATATTTGTGTCCGGGTACCTAACCAGCCTAATATTAAGTACTTAAGTACTTAACTTAAGGCCTTAACTGCCTAGCCTAGGCACCCACACATTTATGTGTCCACTTAAGTACCTACTTAAGTACCTTATGAGCAGCACAAGCACGGCTCAGCACAAGCAACCCTCAGCGCAAGTTCTGCTCATCACAATTCATCAAGTACGTAACAATGGTGGTTTGTGTACATGGAGATGAAGAAATGAGACAGAATATGCAAAAAAGATGAAAACAGCAAGATAATACAAGAAAAGCCCTTTGAGGGATACACATCATGCCAAATCTCATGATGGTGTTTTGTGGTATGCATCAATGCAAGCAGTATCTCTTGGTCAATTTTGCAGCTGGTACCCGGTCATACCAAGTCTTGAGTGTTGAAAATGAAAAGGTATCAGTGATGTATAGTGAGTTTAGAAGACAAGAATGATAAGAGACTCACCAATAGATGTCCATCTGCCAATTGCCTTTTTGAAAATACTTCCAAATCCTTGACACTGGACACCACTTGTGAACGTCCTCAAAGAGAGCTTTTGAGTCCAGGAAGGATTTGCATTTGAAGCTGTTGCTTTGATAGTCCAAGTACAAATCAACAAAGCTGCGATCAAGTGAGTCAAAAGCGGTGATAAGATGCAAAAAAACCTCTACCAAGATACCCTACTTGGGTATTACTGGAGGGTTGAAAATTTGGGTCTCAGGGCCAGCCCCGGGTCCGGCCTGTGGTCGTGACTAGGCTGGATCAACTGTAGGGAGTATTTGGAACATGTTTGCTAGAGGAGCCCCCCATGTAGCCCCATTTTTCAAAAGGGGCGATACCACGCACGTCGCCCCCAGGTCCGGTCCAGGAGGGGGCTCCGGATCATTACCTGGGGGCGGAAAATAGTGGGATCCATATTTTTTCACACAAATCTTTTGTGCATCTGCCATAACCCCTCCTCAAGATATATCCAACATACCCAATATTAACAGAGGCCAAGGATAAAATTTTGAGTATGGCCATTTTGACCAATCACTTTTTACACTGTGCACTCTTTGGGTATGGCTCATTCTTGAGGTTGTTCACCCATAGGAACCATGACCCCCTTCACAGCTACATTCAACTCCAGGTATAAGCAAGCCCCATGTATGCATATTGTTATTTAAGAAAGGCTTCAGGTGCAATTTGTTTAGTATACATGAGTTCCCTGAAAAATTCAGATTGCTTGAAGCATCATGATTGAAGCATGTCATTAATAAGAATATGCCCTACACATGACCTTATCTCAGGGTTCTTTCTGTGAATGTAAGCATACTTCTCACAAGAGAGATAGGATAAGATTTTATGATGTTTTTTTTGTAAAAATCCCTGCCACTTGGCAGTACTATTCTGCCTTGGCAGGGCTGGAATGGATTTTCTGCACCCAGATGACCCCTCATATCTGCATGCCAGCATCTTATCCTCACCCTAAACCTCAAGTCAAAGGGCCACAAATGCTTACTTTGTGATTATTCATCACTCAATGCTAGCACATCATATTTGTCAACAGTTGATATACTTATAGAAATAGTTGATTGTACTCATTTTCTGGGTGAACACCCATTACGCACCCAAATCATCATTATAACCAAACTCTGGACATAGTGTAACTCAATTACTCTACATTTACACACTAACCTTTGCATTAGAGCTCCCTTGAAAATTCACAATCTTACAATGCCCCTTTGGAATTAAGATACAAAGTTGGACAGTTCCTGATCATGCTGTAACCATGGCACAATATCTATGCAACACTTAATTGAATCACAGCCAGAATACCTGGCTTGGATGCAGCAATATGAGGAGTCCTCATATTTCAACTCCAAGGGAAGCTCCATCCAAGAGAACGGCAGGGGCAAAAATTTTCCTTGGAGGTATTCCTTGGTTGCCCTTTTCCTCCGGAGGCCATCTGAGGACTCCTCAGAAGGTTGTCCCTGAGGCAACTAAGCCGGCAGTGTATTCATTTGTTTATGGAATTTCAGCTGACCACTTTGCTACACAGATTGACCTCAACTAACTCTCACCATAGAATTGAAACTATAGAGAGCTTGTAAGACATACATAAAAATTTGCATTCTTTCTATCAACTGTGCCTTCTAACCATAGAAACTTGCGTTTTGGCAGGGATACACTAATTTGAACTCCAAAACACACTCAACTTCATTTGAACTGCAGTGATTGCCAGCACTCTGTGTGAGTGAGTCTGAATGTTTTTATGCTATGATGAGTGCGGTGCCCGCCGCCTAATTGTGCTAGTAAGCCTTAAAGAGCTTCTATTGATAAGATTCCTTCAATTTTGAGTTTTCTTTTGCACTGAACTTTTCTGATAACTTGGTCAACTACTTATGATTAATTTTCTTTGATTGATCCCATAAATTGATCACCACATTGGGTGAGCGTCTCCTTCAAGATGAATCGTGCAGGGAATTGGACTTTGATGGACCCGGAAGATTGTCAAGTAAGGTCAGTGAGGGTCTTTTTAGTTGACATGCAGGGGTTACCGGAAGTGTTGCAGTAAAAGATTTACATCCATTTGTGCATACGTTTGGGACCACACTTCTTGGACAATGGTGGCTGGAGATCTTCAACAAAGCTGGAGGTAAATGCATTTTTCTGTTGAAGCGTCAACCCTTACTGACCCATTGTGAGGAGGTGTACATAGCAAAAATCAGACCATTCAAATGCCAGTTTTCTGAGGTAGTGTGAAAAGCAGAGAGTTATGTGTCAAATTTGGGTGGAGATTGTGAGACTTCTTGAACATAACACAGGGAGGAGGGGTCAAAATCAAAGCCTGGGGTAGGTGGGGAAAGATAAGCCAGCGGCAAGGGCACAAAATCATGTATGTTGGTGCAACAAGGGTACCATTCTAAGCCGCTGCAAATGGCGTGATTGTGATGGGTGCGCGGTCTAGCCTTGAGTGTTAGGTAATTGCCAGCAGGCCACAAGCGGTTTGTAGCATATGGCTTGTGAGGGTGGCCAATGAAGTCAGGATACAACTTTTTCCAATTTTGGACAATAAGGCTGAATATGACACTTGTAAATGATGCAAAATGGGTTACCATTTCTGGGGAATCTGGGAAGAATGACAGTGTTTGCTGCCATTGCTGCTTTCACAATGTACCGGGAGCTGGCAGGTCCCATTTGTGGATCAACAATGATTTACGCTGTCGCATTGCCATTGGGATTGTGGTAAACAATCTTGTGAACTCCCTAATGATGCTTGCTTGCAATCCTCAATGTTGTGGAGCAATCCCAGCCAGTTGATTGTGTGGAATTGTGACAGGATCCGCCTGTCTTGCTGTCATGAAATCCTGTGATCCAGCTCACAGAAATTATATCTGTGGTGGCATGTTGAAGTAAAGTTGCTTGCATAGAGGTTAAGAGTCCGTTCGGCTGCCTTCGACCTCGCAGGCGTAGACTTGCGAGGCGTCTACCTGCGGATCCGCAGGTAGACCTAGTCTGCCACGAAGCGTCTACCAGGGCTTGGTGCGTTTGGTACAATCGACTTCACTCGACTTGAAGTTGAGTTGACCTCACAAGTTATGGGTTTTCTCTCTCCCTTTGCAAAATCTTCGCCCCCTCTTTGATTAATGCCTCCCTCGCGTTCACTCGTTTCTCATCGCCGTCAACGCATCCTTGTGATGGCCGCTATCGGTGCTGCCTACTTCTACATGAACCATATGTATCGAGAACCGCCCATTCCTCGCAATACATCCATTCTCTCAGGCCAAGCATGGCTTGATGAGTTATTGCAGTCACCAAATCCTCGATGTTTCTATGATCAACTCGGCATGAAGCCACATGTCTTTCAAAAACTTGTGGGTGAGTTGGAAGGACGAGGTCTAATTGAAGACACTAGACATATGACTACGGGCGAGCAAGTGGCGATATTTCTATTCACAATCATCACCGGAAACTTGGTTTGAAAGATTGAAGAGAGATTTCAAAGATCGCCTGACACAGTTTCACAGTGTGTTGATCTTCTTGATACCTCCTTACAGGAACCTTGCTGATTTGTTGTTTGCTCACAGTGTTTTTCACAAAGTACTCGACGCAATCAATGATCACGAATTCTACCTCAGCTTGGTGAAGCTGCCAACTGTCCACACATCGCTTCCTTTGCATTTCCAACAAGATAAATGATTCATGCCTTACTTCAAAGACTGCATAGGGGCAATTGATGGTACACACCTTCCTGTGCATGTTTCCCCGGAGGATCGACCTCGTTTCCGTGATCGAAAATCAAACATCAGTCAAAATGTCCTTGTTGCTTGTAACTTCAACATGATGTTTCAATATGTAATGCCGGGGTATACTGGCACAATGCCTGACAGTTCAATGTGGGAAGATAGTTGTAGAAGATCCTTGGTCATACCTGAAGGCAAATTTTTCCTTGGAGATGCTGGCTTTGGCCTCAGTCGCAGCTGCTTGGTGCCCTACAGAAAGGTTCGATACCATCTACAGGAATGGGCCCGCTTGGAAGATAAAGAGTGCTTGTTTTATTTTATTCCTTTCATCATATGTGAATTTTATCTGATACTGCTTTACTTTATTTTTTGCATTCAGGCCTGCTAACAAGAAAGAGCTTTTCAACCTATGTCATTCAAGTGCTCGGATGGTTATTGAGCGTAATTTTGGAGTAAGCAAAAAAGATTTGAGGTGACAAATCATGGGTTATACTATCCATTTAGGACTCAAGTGATACTTGTTCCAGCAATGTGTGCAGTCCACAACTTTATAAGACTTGAAGATCATGGTGAACTTTCAGAAGAGTTTCCCGAGTTCAATAATCTTTTGGCAATGCCTCTCCCCAATCAGCAGTCCTCAGCATCTGAAGAAGAAAATTATCTAGGTCCGGATATGGAAGATCCAGAAGCAAGCCAATGGCGTGATCAAATTGCTACTCAGATGTGGGAGGATTATCAAAGGCAGAAAGAGACTGCAGCAAGGCAAGGGAGGAGAGGTTAAGGTGGATATATTATTGTTCAGAAAACTATCATGTCTACATGTGTCTCACTTTGTTCAAAAAAACACTTTTCAATTATCTTTGAAAAAACAATCATTCAAACTTATTTGTCAATAACAGTGAAATAATTTCCTTTGACCAAAACAAAGAGATGAAAGATGATATAATTTTTCTACTTTTTAGCCATTTGCTTGAGCATTTCATGTAAAACTGTCCTGCCTAGTTCCTGGTCTTTGATGAACATATATCCATTAGCCATAGCTGGATGTTGAAGAAACATCGTGATTATCATGGCCTTCACCAAAGCGTCAATTTGAACATCACTCTCTATCTTTGCTATCGCATCAAGGCTGACTGAGTCCACAGTCGGGCGAGGTTGTTTGATTGTCAAATTCAAGCTGGAGATGATTTTGTCCCCAAATTCACCCAGCGCATCTACTCCATGCTGTTGTCGTGAATTGCTTTGCTTGGCAATTGGGGTTGAAGGGAGAGGATCATGATCCTCAATCTTTCTTTTGTTTGAAGATGCTTTGTGAATTGAATTTGTTTGTCGAGCTGGAGTGGAATGAGCTACAGGGGTCTCGCTCAGGCTTGCTTGAAGAGCAAGCTCCTGATCGATCATATCCTAGATGAATAAGTAAAAAAATGATGTCAATACATAGTTCAATGTACACATCTTCATCTACACACACACCTGCAAGCCTACATCATCTTCTCCTTCTTCTCGATCTTGAGTGAAATCATCAAAGTCGGGAATATTGTCAAAGTCGCCAAGATCGCTCGCTTGGAATGTGGGAATTGTACTGCTGACAGCTGGCTGAGACGGTTGAGTCGGATCGAATGTGTCTCTTGCTGATGCAATGATCTTGCCAACAAGGCTTTCCATTTTATCAAACAGCGGATAACGTGTGGTGGCCCATTTGGCTACACCTGGGTCATTTTCTACCAATCGAGCCCACACATCTTGTGAGATATCCAGTGTTTGAGTCGCATGACACCACCCCATTCCACTAAGCTCGCTCAAACCTTTCACCGTACGGAAATCCCCTTTGATCTACAACAAAAAAAAGAGATCAGTAACAATAATCAATCTACATTGGGTATCAAGAAATGGTATACCTTGGTGAACTTGTTGGAGCAATGTTCATCGTTCTTTACAGGACTCCCACGTGGCTCGCTGCCTTCAAGCATCTCTGCACATGCAATCCAAGTTGCATTCTTCCAGCCTGACTTGGCCATCCGTCCGGCCTGCTTCTCGGCAAGCAAGAAGTCAATCATGGCTTCCTCGTTCTCTTCGGTCCACTTTGCCTTCAACTTGGGGGGATTCTTCATTGTTTTAGGAGGCATATCGAGTTGAACCAAAGGGCACTTATTAATGATACTTTTCAAGTTTTTCAGTGTGATTTTTTCGCCATGTACATACTCGTGGTTTCAAGTCTATGGGACTAGCCAGGTCGACCTGCGAGATTCGACCAAAACGTCGAACCTGGCAGGTCGACAAATTTGGCTGGCCAACCTCGAGGTAGACGCCTCAAAGGTCGACCGCGGCTTCTGTACCGAACAGCAGAACTTCAAGCGTACACTTCAAACTGCCTCAAAGCGTACGCCTGAGGTTTTGGCTGGGTCAACCTGCGAGGTCGGAGGCAACCGAACGGACTCCAATACTTCAGCACCGTTTAGAGTAGCATGCAAGCATATCATTGCAATCACTTTGTGAGCTGCAAAAAGAGCTGGTGCTGTGATGCAGTATCAAAAACCAAAGCATCCTTTTCAATACACCGTCTTCAACATCACACAAATTGAACAAAATTTGCAACAATGATTAGCAAGACAAAGTGTTGTGCCAAGCATTGCAATGTTGGCCCCACTTTGTGGACCTTTGGATGTATCAAGATGTTGACTTGGTTCATTGTTTGGCAAATTGCGTGAATTCGCAAAATTTGCCCAAGGTTGCGGAATCTCACATTTGGCGTCAAATTAACAAATCATTTGACATTCTTTGATGCCATTTCTGTGCGGAAGTCAGTTTTCAATGCACATCAAAGCAGAGATTTGTGTTGATTCTTTTGAAACATGCGGGTAGAATAGTTTCAGGGATAAGAATACATCAAAATCTGATTGAATGAAATTTAAAATCAGATAAATTCACAAAACAACAATAATCAAAAAATGAAATGTTCATCAATTCTCACCTTGGCCATTTTGATTTCCATGAATTATGCTGCCAGAGGGTGTTGCTTGGTAATGATGGGAGCTTCAATGTGATGGCAATGGGATAAGTGTTGGCTCATCAATTTTGTGCTTGAATTCTTGTTGATAGCAATCTTTTGTTGGAGTATTTTATCCTCCTGGTATGTTTCAAAACCATCAAGGTAGAACGAATTCAATTGCAAGAGTGTTCAAGTACTGAAACGACAAGGTAGAAGGAATTTAAATGACATGGACAAATCCGGTTAATGGGAATGTGTTAGTGTAGACTGAAGGCTTAAAAATTAGGAGTTGCTAGGATGGTGTTAGAAGAAGATGTCCGGATTGGGATCAATTTGGGATTGTTTGTTTAAATGTTGTTGTTTGAAGTTGTGATAGCAAAAATTTGTTTCTCTTCTGTTTTTCTTATTAACCTCCCACCTTCTGCCTCTGAATCTTTTTCACCCATCGGGGAAATTTATTCTAAAGGTGAGAGTGAAAAACACAGCATTTCTTTATTTCTCTTATATCTATTTTAAACACAGCTGAACCTTTATTTTTTGTCGTGTTTATCCTTTTTTGATCAATTCTCTATCTTTCTTCTCTTCTTCTCTACTTAGTTCTTTCTATTACTTTACATCCCTCTGTTCCTCTCATCAGGTTTGTCTCAGAGTTTAGAACTCTTGTCTTTTGTTAGCCAGTTGCCTCGTCAGCACAGAGCTAAGTCTGTCCTGTCTACCTTATAAAGGTTAGTAACACTTTATGACCCATTGGGGAAATTTATTCTAAAGTTCTTTCTATTACTTTACATCCCTCTGTTCCTCTCATCAGGTTTGTCTCAGAGTTTAGAACTCTTGTCTTTTGTTAGCCAGTTGCCTCGTCAGCACAGAGCTAAGTCTGTCCTGTCTACCTTATAAAGGTTCGTCTCAGAGTTTAGAACTCTTGTCTTTTGTTAGCCAGTTGCCTTGTCAGCACAGAGCTAAGTCTGTCCTGTCTACCTTATAAAGGTTTTTCGTAGTCACACAGCGTCGAGTCTGTAATCCTGTTTTCTTACATCTTTTTGTTGCAAATAATGACTGAGGCATTGGGATCTTCGGGACTTGGAGAATCAATGAAGGCTTGCTTGGCTTGGCAAATAATTGTCATTTTGTTGTTGCTGTCTTGTTTTTCTTGGGAACAATATTGCTCCTACAATGAGCTTTGAATATAGGTGGCATCCAAAGCAGCTCCAGAGACAGAGTTCAATTGTGCAATGACACTTGGGCTGGGCGGAGTAGTAGGACTATTCATGGATGATGAGTGGTTGGCGCAGAGAAGTAGGGTTGATAATCTGGTGGTAGGCATGGAGCAAGGACGTCTATCACAGTAATCAAGGGTGTCTCAGGTAACACCGCGGGAATCAATAGGTTCAAGACCCGATCAAAGAAAGTTGCGGACCCGGTCAGATTGAAAAAAGTTGCAGTGACGTGGTCCGCAACTTTCTTCAATCACGGACCTTGTTTGCATTACGTCCGCATTAGGTTCGCTGACCACCCTTGACCAAAGCCAAGAAAAGGATTTTGGTCCATGCAAGGAAAGCTTGACTTGCCTCACCTCACCACTTGGCTTCCTCACTCAGCAACTATATGAAGATAGCACAAGTTGAGCACTGAGCCAATTGAGAGCCTCCACTTTATTAAATATCTTGAACTTGGGGAGATAAGCCCTTGATTCACCTATGTAATGATTCCAGAAGTGGAAAACTTACAAATTGTGTGATGAAAAATTGACCATTGAATTTTAACCTGAGTGATCAAACATGTTCTAAAGACTACATACGCACAGATATGTCTCTTGGTTAGGCTTGGAGTCAGCAAAAAATTCATCAAGGGCTACTTGTTATCCAGCACGAGAATGTCCATGAATACAGATGAAATGTTTCAAGGGACACTGGCTGAAACTTGAACAGGAAGAGGGAGGTCAGTGAACGTAATGTGAACAAGATCCGCAATTGAAGAAAGTTGCGGACCCGGTCACCGCAGCTTTCTTCAATCGGGTCTCGAACCTATTGATTCCCGCGGTGTAAGTTGTGTGAGTGCGGATGGACATTGATCTTCCAACTTTGTTAATCTTTGGGATTCAAGGCAAAACAGATATCAGGCACCGGCCAGACAGGGCTTTTGTGTCTCTCATCATGTCAGGTTTGTGTGTCCCAGGGCGCGTACTGCCCAGTGCCAGCCTCCAGGCTGGACAGGGTTGGCCTCAGGGCCAACGCCAGGGCCGGGTCACAACAACGAAGTGCTCAACATTTTAGCTCTTGAATCCTTCCTTTGCCCAGACGACCCTTACTTCAGATTTCACGATCAACAGCGAAAATGCCAAAAGGAAGCGATGAATCAGACTTCAAAACTGACCGTGGTGCGCTTCCGTATGAAATCATCACGCGCATCCTGGCCGATTTCTGGGGTCTATTGGACAATAAAGATTCAACTTCTCCATCTGCCCAACTCCTCGGTTTGCGATTGGTTAGCAAAGCATGGTCGACAGCTATCATATCAACTTATTTTGTGTATATCCACTTGCACCATGCGAAGCGCGCAAAGACTCTTTTGGACAACTGGACTGATGCTCTCTACGCGCCAGGTCTTCTGTGTCCCGTCAAGCGCCTTCGTATTGATAATTTGTGGTATGCGGAAGCAGGACTTGAAGCTGAGTGCGATACCGAAGAAGGTAATTTGTTGAATTAGAAACTCTCAAAACGTGTGACCCTGTGATCTGAGGTGTTTCAACAACTTTTTTGCTAATTGGGGTCGTAAAGACTTACCTCCAGTGTTGATGGATCAGGCCGTACGACTAATTGAAACGCTCGGCTGTAACATAGACAGTTGATCCTTGATTTCACTTATTCGATGGGTGCCCCACCATCTATGGTCAAAGCTGTCAAAGCCCTCAAAGCTTTAAACGAATTACATATCACGCATCCTGGTTCGTGTAGTCGCACAATTTGGGAACATCCTGGCGGAGGTAGTTGCACAGAAGGGATTTACGATCTGAAATCTTTGGGAAAATTACTTTCCGCTGTCTCTCAAATCAAATCGTTGAAACTGGAACACAATGATCTCGAGGGCTTGAGATTAAAACCCAATGCGCTTCCTAACTTGAAACACTTCAGATTTACTACTCATCCCGAAAACATCGAAGGGCTTACACACATCTGTGAGACCGCAAAAAATAGTTTGAAGTGTGTTCAAGTTTTCTCCGATGGCCATCAAGAAGATATCGATCCCATTTTCGAACCAATCAAAGATTCCCTCGAAGCTTGCTTTACCGCTTTTCTTGACCAGTTCTCACGTTCTGCTCTCGAGATGGAGTTTCCAAAACTTCGTATATTGGGAACTCAGCATCCTCCTCGTGGAGTTGGGTCAGGACTGAATTGGCTAAACTGGCCAATGCTTCAAAACGTTCGAACACTATTTATGCTTGATTTTTTGACAAGGGATTATTGGAAAGGAATTTTAAAATCAGCTGAGGTTAACGCTTTTGAAAAGGTACCGAATCTTAAACACATCATCCTGGCCAATTCCATTCGTAAGATAGACCCTCAAATCGTGGAGGCCTTCAAATCGCGGGGGATTCAGTGTCACTTCACGCCCATGTTATCGCCCGAGGAAGTCATGGTCCGTATAAATCCTATTCTCTTTACCAAATATATTCTGAAATTATAAAACTTGACCAGTCATGCTGCTTTGTTTGTTTACACACCTAGGAATGGGACTCTAAACTTCACAATCCATTGAACGGACCCGCATAGTATGTAGGATAAATCTGAACCACATGGAGTTAGATTGTCTTCCCGGAGGTCACGATCGCGCGTATGAAATGATCTTGAATAGGCAATTCCAATGCAATGACAGGGCTTCTTTCTGATCCTGCTGCTGTTGCAAGAAATCTCGAGGTTTTGGTGTCTGTAAATCAAGGATTCTCTTCACCTAGCACTCTGAAATCGAAAGCAATGACATTTCTCAAACTGCTGTCCCAATAGATGTGCTTTGTCAAGAAGATATTTCAGATTCATGCACGTTAAGAGAAGTCGGATGAATCTAGCAAAAAAATATGATTTAAGACCATTGGCCTGCTCAGATTAAGTTCGAGTCTTAGAGCTCGATCACAAATCAAAGCCTCACCGACAGAAAATTGCAACATCTCACAAAGATGAAAGATCTGGGTAGTATACTCAATTGATCCTAGGGATCAGTGACCTCCAACTTATCAATATGGCTACAATGATAAAGTACATTGTAGCTTTTGCTTAGCCACCTGCCCAAAAAGGTCTTGCTACTCTAGAATGGATGCTGTCCAATTCCAAGAGATTTGTATGTATGGGGTGATACATCTCACAGGTTTGCTGTATCTAATTAGTTGTGCCTAAAAGATGTTAGGAAATTGTTGTTATGAACTAGACAGTTTCAGAAGAGGGTGCACCATACATATGAAACACACTCTTTCAAGATGCTATAGAATCATCATTGCTGAAGCCTAGTGCAGCCTACTATCTTTTTAATCCCTCAAGCAAAATTATTTATGCCTTGAAGGATTTCTCTACATAAACAACTTAAATCAATGTTAGCTGAAGATATCAATTAATTTTCAGCTGAATTACAATGTACAGAGCACATCCCTATTGCAATATGAACTTGGTATCATGATCTGCCATGCATCTGTAATACAAAAGACTGAATGCTTTCAGAAACTTCTATTGATTGTTCTTCAGGACTTTGTGGTGGGTGAAGATAATACATGGGATACTTTTTTATATGAAATTTCTCTGTCAAAAATGACTGAAGCAGAAATCAGAATACATGGATATTGATTGGCTCAAGCAACCCTGTGCCAGCAACGCAACGCACCGCAACACGAGTGTTTTTTGGTGCGTTGCTCCGCAACACGCAGCACAAACCTGCATTACATGCTGCGCTGCGGTAAGTACCGCAACAACAAAAGGTGAGGTCAGGTTGCGCGGCGCCTTGACCGTCGCGCAACGCAACAGGCGCAACAGCGCCAAAAAAACGCCGAACTGTGATTTTTTTTGGGCAGCAACGCAACAAATGTTGTTGCGGCCCAAAAAATCCATCGATTTGACAAATGATGGTGCGCTGCGGGTCAGGCCGCAACCTAGAATTTGATTCTATGTTGCGCTGCGGTCAGAAAAACCGCAACGCAGGCGCAGCGCAACACGCAACACCTGCGTTGCTGGCCCAGGGTTGGCTCAAGCTATGGATTACCCATTGACTTAGGAAATATCTGAACAAGCTGATGCATCCAACTTCCCAAGACTCAAAATCCTACTCAACAGCCAGGAGACCACCACTCCTCTTTGTTTGGATTTCTCTGTGAAAAGAACATTTTTGTGGTTTGAACTATGGAGCAATTTATGTAATGAGGTTGTTATGGGATTGATGAGACCAGAATCCATATTTTGAAGAGCTTCAAGTCTTTACATGGGTATTGATTGACCCTCTGCATTCATTGTGCTAGAAAAATTCAGCAAAATTCAATGATTCAAACCAAATGTGCTCTTAGCTACTGTTCAGTCTTCCTTGTCTCAAATTTTGATGTTCTTAGAGCACCCACTATGGTGAGGGTGATTTATCATAGATTTTGCGTTCTTGAGCGCGAAATTTAATCATGCGTGTTTTACCAAAGTTGGTAAACACATGAAATCCACTATGGGATGATGTAACACATGATTTACCAACGATAAATCACTGTGAATCAAGCTTGGTATGATTTTGAAAGGAAATATCTTATTTCTCATAACTTTCATCCAAAAAACATCCATCAAATGCTTGCTCCGAGCTCTTTAAAAACCCAATTGATGCCCTTTTGGAGTCTTCAAATGACAATGATGAACAGCAGCATTATGTCCGAATGGTCTTTGACTTCTTGTTTGATAAACCTCACTGTCACACACCTCCACCTCCTCACGCTCGCATCCGAAAAGATTGAGATGCTCAAGTTGCTCAAGTTCAAGCGTAAATTTCAAACGAGTGTACAACTTTATTAAAAAATGATTGAAGATTTACAAATTCATAATTGATTCGGGGGCCAAAAGGCAGATGTGAAGTTCAAACTTTGAAGTTGAGGTTTGAAGTTTTGAACTTGAAGTTTGAGATTTGAGGAATGTAGTTGAGGTTTTGAAGTGTGGAAAACTGCAGTTTCAACTTGATTTCCTACGATAAATCAAGTCGTAGGCTTGCGTAGATCTGAGCACGCGGGGTGCAAGATTTAACGCAGCATTACGGACTGCATGTCTAAATCAAGTCGATAGTGGACCTGAGGGTATTTTAGCGTTACGGTAACGCTAAATCACCCAGTTAGCGCAACCATAGTGGGTGCTCTTATGATGTCTGATTCTTGACTTCACAAATTGACTAGATGTAAGGTTCTGAGGCTTTCAAGTGTTCTCCTACAACTACAAAATCACTGTGTGTAAGTGTGTTCTCCTCACAACTTCACAAGCATGTCTACTCAGAAGTAGGATTGCCTTTTGTCACATTCCATACCATTGGGATAAATTTGTGTCATCTTAGTAAAAACACTGGATCACACAACCAGTGCAAATGATGATCTTCCCTTGAGTGTTGAGATAGGAAGGAGCTCCAAGTGTATTCACCAAATCTTGATGCCAGAACTCTCTTACAGTTATCATTTTGAGCAATATCAGATCTTACAATAAAGAGACATGGCAAGGGTCAAGAAAATCAATTGAAAACACTTTCTGTATGCATGGCTGCAAAATTTGGGATAACATTTGATAAAGATGAATGACCACACAAAGGATGGAAAGGCAGTGCGTTTCCACTGTGTGGGTAACCTAGTTGAGGACCTCACCCTGGATGTCTCTTTTGTTTGTCCCATTTTATTTAGGGTTTATTTACAAAATTCTGTTATCCACAGGTGCTTTATCAAGCGTGTGAGCGTAATATGTATCAGCCATTGGAGAGTCAAAAGTGGGGTGTCACATGGAAAAATACAATCTGAGCATGTGGTATAAGGGTACTCAATTTACACATACTTTTTGCTATGTATATACTTTTTTGGCGGGGAAGACAAGGCCACAAGTATATTTTTTTCTTTTTCCCCTCCAAAAAAAAAGTATGTAGCGCTACATACTTACTTTGAGTACCCTTTATGTACTAGAGCTGAAGGCTTGTTGAAGCAATTTTCTGGAAAAATCAACGTCATCAAGCATCCGTCCAGCTCTCGAACAGGCTGAAAAAGAGCTGGCCCGAGCTGGGGCCTGCCCGGTGTTGCCTGGCAGCATCCTTGAGGGTGTCGTGGCCGAGGCCGGATCTGATACGTCCCCGTGTCCGTCCCTGAACCTGAGCGCCGGGTCATACCTCTAGTATGTACACAACAAAGTTTATGTAAATGAATACTTTACAATCAAAATGAAGAGAACATGCCGTCAATTCAGCGAATTCCATCATCTCATCCTCGTAATTCTGCACTCCAAAGACCCTCACGATAAAGAGAGAAGATGCTAAAAGAAACCGATCAATCTCAACATGGTGGGCTGCCGTATGAAATTCTGATGTACATCCTGGACTGTTATGTTTATCAATTCGACAAGACGCCGAACGGTGGTAGTTCAAAATATAATCTTGCACGTTCGAAACCTTGTCAACTTCTTAGTATGCGATTGGTTAGCAAGATATGGTCAACAGCCATCATCAAAATGTATTTTCATACTATCAGCTTGAAGAGTTCAAAACGCGCAAAAATCATCTTGGACAACTGGTCACATTCAATCTATGGCTCAATACTCTTGAGCCCGGTTAGAAAACTTCACATTGTCAACTTGTGGTATGCAACAACAGGCCTTATGGGAAAATGCGAAAACGATGGTGAATTTCCCAGTTGCAAACTTTGATTTGAAAACGACTTTTTTGCTGATGGCGGTTATAAAGACCATCCAGTAACGATGTATCAGGTGGTACAAGTGATCGAACGGCTTGGCCTCAATTTGAAATCGTTGAACTTGGAATTCACACTTTCGATGGGTGTTTCGCCAGCTATGATCAAAGCGGTTAGGCCCTTGAAAAATTTGAAAGAATTGCGCATCACACATGATTTCGGGTCTACTTCATCACCGGGAATTTACGATCCGAAATCTTTAGCAAATCTGATTACTGCTATACCTCAACTCGAGTCGTTGTCACTTCTGGACCAATGGCGTCTCAATGACATCAAGTTACGACCTAACGCTTTACCTAACTTGAACAAGTTTACTTTCACTCTGTTTCCCGAAAACATCAAAGGGCTTGCTCACATTTGTCAAACCGCGAAGGATAGTTTGAAAATCATTGAACTTCACTCTGAAGAACTCATAGAAGATATCAATGACATATTTGAGCCAATAAAAGGCACCCTAGAAGGCTGCTTTACGGCTCTGTTCACTGATCAGATTCCAACTTCTGTTCTCATGATGGAATTTCCAAAACTTCGTGTGGTAGGTAGTTTCTATCTCGATGAAGATGGTTTAGATATGGCATGGCTACACTGGCCTATGATGAGGAATGTCAGAACACTCGTTATGTTCGATACTTTGACAACGGCTTATTGGGAAGAAGCCTTGGAATTAGCTGGAGTTAAGGCTTTTCGGACAGTACCAAATCTTAAACACATCATCTTTGTAAGTCAATTTGATGATGATATGAGTCCTGAACTAGTCAAGGCCTTCAAAACGCGCGGAGTCCATTGTCACTGTGTACCATCCTTACCGTATGACGAAATCATGGTCCGTATGATTTCATTTTTATTACCGGTTGCGATTTAGAAATATGTAGGACGTAAGAAGTGATGCTAATTTTTTGTATCAATGACTAGGAGTTGGAATCTAAACTCAATGACCCATGTGACGGACCGAAAACACAGTCGGATTGTCTTCCCGGCGGTTCCTATTGGACGTATAGGCCTCTTGAACTTTGAATAGTCAGAACTCATACTATAAAAATATTCCTGTGTGCTCTTGCTGCTGGTGCAAGAGTTGTCATACTTGGGCATCAAGTATCCAATTGGATGCTGCGGTGCAAGTAGCCTCTCAAGTACCCGTTCAGTATCAAGATAGTAACAAGTGTACTATATTTCTGTGGGGTGTTCATTCTCAGGTGCTGAAAGGATGAGTTTCAGCGAGCTTGATACTTAAATCCTGTCTTTTCGCAATCAACTTTCATCTCACATCCTAAAGAGTAGGGCATCAACGTGAGTAAGTGACTGAAATTGTAAACCTACACAATGACCTTCGATTGTTCATAGACATCTTTGGCTTTGCATTTATTTGAACACACAAGATTAAGATCTACAATGTCTCTGCGTTGAGAAACTACAAAGCAGCTCTCTTTTAAGCTCGTAGACCAGAATAAATACCCCCTGAAAGCACATTGTGGTCCTCCATTGTAGTTTCCACTTTGATCCCACAGCAAACACTGAACTTGCTATGGATAAGTCCAACAATACAATTCTTTGGAAAAGACCCTAGAAGCAAACATCAGCTCAATCACATTGTCATTGATCTCAGTGCATTTTTCTCATGTGTTGTACAAAATCTTCTGGTGGAGATTCATCAGATCATGATGCTACCCTAGTACCTGTGCAATAAGAACAGAGAATAGATGTGAGATGCAAGGGGCACAAAGGGGGTGTCCTAGTACTATATATAGATTGCTGAGTAAGAAGTGTGGTATCAACTCCTCACACCATGTATAGAGTAGGAACCTCTCTAGAGCCATAGGTACAATGATATGTGCCACTAACACATTGTGATAATTCCTGCATGATGGTGCCACACCTCAAATTTACCAAAGAGCATGTTCCTCTCCTGGTAGAGGGGAAAGAACTTTCAGAATAACTCTCACATCTTGGAAGCTTGGAGTTGTGGCACATCATAGGCAGAACAAAAATAGTTTGAAGCCAAGTACATCACAACCAACTAAGATGTGATTGTACTGGTTTTGTTTTGTCATTGGGGGACCTTTCTAAAGTATGCCCTGGCACCAGAGAATGCTCAGAAGGGCTGTAGATTTGCACTATGTGAAGCATCTGCACAGAGTGCCATTGCCAAACAAGCTTTTATGGAATGAATATTGAACAATCTGCAGCTGAGGCTTCCTATAGTGTGGCTGGTAGGACATCATTGAGACACAGTTGACATTGCAAGTCATGTCACAACAAACATGGCTTGACCAGGACTGTCTATAGTAGTGACTTTCACTTGTGTGACATGGGTATTTATGGATAAATACTCAGGTTGACTTGGGACAGGACCAATCTAATTTGAGATCATCAGGACTTGTTTTTTACAAAGGTGAAGAAAATGTGTAAATTTAATTGAATAACCATGGTGGTGGTGTCTGTCTATAAAATGGGGAAATCTGGTATATCCAAGGATTTTGGCTTGTAAGCCAGTGCATTCTAGCTTGTGATCCACAGTCACCTTATCTCTTGTTACACTCTATAATTAGCTTTTTACACAAGAAAGGGTGAAGAGCTGTGCAGAAATAGCTCTGCATCCTTGTCACAGGTGAAACAAGGTTGGGTGATTTTGTATTCTGGTTTGTAAGTGTGCTATTACTAAAAACCATGAAATATCAACTTAGATTTACTGTAAATGATGAAAAGCACTACAGATATAGCATAACATAAGTGCAGTTTTTTTGTACCACTCATTACATAGACTTTTCATCAAACATGATTGCCATTGTAAAGCACAAACACAAATATAAGTGGCACTATCTGAGAAAAGGACACAATTCTGTTCATCTACGCAGAAGAAATTGTTCACTTTATGAGATGGGTATGAATATGAAAACACCTCATTCAGTTGTTCAATAAGACATAAAAATGATCAAAAATGATTGAAATAGTTGAATATTTTTTAGATGGCTTGAAAAGCAGAGTCATTTTGTTTAATGATCCTTCTCAATCTTGAATCATTCTTGAAGTAGGGAAAATCTTTGTCTTCATGTTCCACAACATCACCTTTTGCCAATTTAAGTTCAATAAAGTTCCATTTGTTCAGAAGTGCACATTGAATATGAAACAGTAATGATTTTTTAGTTTTGGTCTGTCTAGAAGCACTATGAATGAAATCAAAGATTCTAAAATACTCATTATGAATGGGCCCTGATGATGGTTTATTTGCCAATAGAGATACTGTTGCTGAAGTGAAGTCAGGATGTTGAATAATAGAAGCTAATGATTCAAAACTGTGAATTTGTAGATCTTGAGTCCTATGTTGAATCTTGTAAAGTGCTGCAACTGAACTTTGTCTTCTCCAAATCCCATGCATCAGAACAATTATTCCCTTGATAGCTTCTGTTTCCATTCCACGGATATATTGTTGAGCCAAAAGACTATGTAAATTCATCACAAACCCTGCATTCTCACTTGCAAGATCTTGAATAACATCTTGACGCAGGTTTGCAATTGCCTTCATACGCCCATTAGCGGCATGTAACTTGTCCGGATTCATTGCATGACAATGATCAATGAAGTTCCACAATCTTTCTGGTATAACCAAATTCATCATTGCTGTTGGGTTATGCAGATGCATCCCTGTGTGAGAATTGAGAGGTGTGTTCAGTTAGCACATTTAATGGACTTATCTTGAACATCACCTCAGAGGGCCTTACCCTTGTACATGTTAACATTCTGATGCCAGATCTGTTTTTGCAGATCATGATGTGAGATATGTGGACTAGAAGTTTTAACTGGTACAGTTGGGGATTTGAATCAAAATTTGCTTGAAGAGAGGTGTATGGTGATGATCAGTTTTGTAGAAAAAATGTGACTTACTTATTGCATGGAGATCATCATCTGTGGTGGGACCTTGGACTGAAACTTCTGCATGTTTACGCTTATTTCCTGGTCCATTTGTCATCTGATAAGCTGGAGAAAAGTCACAACAGGATTTTAGAAGATCTGATCTTCCAATGTGGGACAAATAATGTCGACAACAAGAAAGAAGCATTGGAGATTTCTCACCATTCATATTGTAATCATGATCTGAATCTCTAGTATTCACAAAGCTTTGTGAGTCAGCCCAACTTTTTGTCATGGGAGGATTAACTGGTACCATGGAGTCTGAGACCATTTGAGTTTTGAGTTGATTGAATAAATTCAGACAAGTGAAAATGGTCAATCATGATATTCATGTCTATAACAAACATTCAGATCTGAATATGGGATATTCACTTGAAAATTGGTGTTGAGGGTTTCCTAGACTAAGCTCCACATCTTCATTGGCACCCATCACTTCTTTGTGTATCTGATCATGGATACTTGTGCTTGGTTTGAGCCTTCCAGGAGAGTTCTTTGGAATATTATTTCCTTCTAGGGTAGGGAATTGGAAAGACAAATGAATTTGGGCATAATGTGGAACAAAGTCAAAAAACATTTCAAAATCAGACCTTCTGATAATCTCTTTGTGTCAAGAGGAAACAATTCAAGGGTGTGTAGCTCTGTTTTTTTCTTTTCATTTGATTTCAAACATTTGGTTTTCCCATGATGCCTTGCACCAAACTTGTAGTCCTTGATGTGTCTTTGGCCAGAAGATCCAGGGATAAGGGATAAGGTGGTGTCAACTTCTTGCATATTGTTTGGAAAATCATGTTCAGATGATGTAGTAAAAGCTTTTGGAATATCTTCAATAGTGCATGAGATTGGTTGAGCAAAAATGGCCTGTGAAACTAAGATGAACTTCAAGATTGAAAACATGATTGAAATTTTTTGATGGTGTTCAAGCAAGGAAAAGGTAGAATTCCCACAAAGGTTATAAATCTAGATCTAATTTGAACTGTTTGAAATATATATAATCAGGAGCATCTGAGGCACTGTGCATTCAATCCAAACATGTATGATATCTTTCTTGCCTCATTTTGTGTTTCAGTCACTCCAGACAAGTCCCCAGAAACTGAACTTTACACTGGCTTTGTAATTTCATTGAAATCTAAAGACTGTCTCATGCGGGATCTGGCTTTACACCCTAAATTTACACAACTCTCATGGAATATTTGGGTGTTGCTACTGTTGCTAGCCGTGAATTATGAAACAAGGTAACAGCATACTTCATGCTGATGCATAAGGCCATGATTTATGGCTTCGACAGCACTTATGGGACCAAGTCCCCATAAATCAATACAGTTTCCGTGCAACATTCAGTCTGTTCTTCTTGAAAAATGCATCAAAGACATGCACAACCACTGGAATATTTGATATCAAAGATGTGAACAAATTCACCTCGTCGTTTTGGGGGTGAGTTTCATAAAATCTCTATGAGGGAAGGATCAGTTTTCATGTTATCTCACTAGGACACTTCAATCCGTTGAGGATATGAAACAAAGATGACAAGGGAAAGGAGAGTGAAGCTGATGGAACACTCCTTCTACATACCTGAAAGCTCCTCATGAGAGATATGACACCATGAATGGCCGAAACAGAAGAACAAGTTACATTTAAAATGAAAAAGAATTCATGTTGGTTGATGATGCAAAAGAGCAAGAGGGTTTGTATGCATCTCACCTGAATTTCTGCAGCAATAATTTTGTCATCACCAGAGGGAAAGTCAACTTGTCAGGAACTTGAAACCCAAGATGTCGCGGGGGTGTCACGTGAAAAGTCAAGACTGAAAACTCAATATGTATGCAACTACAGTAGTGTACTTCAGCATTTGAACTTCCCGATTTCTCAACTTTGAACTCCGACGACCTAGGCTACGCGAATCAGAAGACCTTTCCGGTAAATAAACAAAAAACATGCCAAAAGGCACTGCTCAATCTCGCCTGCCACCTGAACGCCGTGGGCTGCCGGTCGAATTTGGACGTGCATACTGGACTTTTATGTCTATCAATTCGACACAAGGCAGAATCGCGATACTTCCAAATATCGACTTGGATATCTTGCCAATTGCTTGGTATGCGTCAGCCTAGTCATTCACGTTGAACGTACGATCCGATATCATTGTCGAATCTCATTAATGCCATTGCTCAACTCGCATTCCGTTCGATTCGTGACCAGTCTCAATGATATCACGTTACAGTCTGACGCTCTACCCAATATAAAACGGGGTTTAAAACTGCTCGGTCTCAGTTTGTATCCGAACAACATCAAGGGCCTACTCACATCTGTCGGACCGCAAAAGACAGCTTGAAGGCTATTGAAGTTTACTATGAAAACGTTGCTGAAGGTATCGAGCCTATATTTGAACCAATCAAAGCTACCTTCGAAGGTTACTTTACTGCTGCATTCACTGAGCAAATTCAACCAAATGTTCTCCAGATGGAATTGCCGAATCTTCGTTTAAGAGGTATTAATTATATTTATGAAGAGTCATCAGACCTGAGTTGGCTAGACTCACCAATGCTTCAGAACCTTCGAACGATGGTTATATTTCATTCTGTGACGGAAACTTGTGTGGAAGGAAGCTCTGGAACTAGCCGAATTCAAAACCTTTCAAGGCGTATCAAAATCAGATATATCTTCTTTGTTGGAGGATCTGATCGGAAGATGGGTCCTAAAAAGGCTAAGGCCTTCGAATCGCATGGGGTCCAGTGCTACATACTTTTCTACCTTCCTTAGGGTATATGAATTTATGGTCCGTATGAATTCATTATTATAAATGTGATTTAAGACTATCTAAGACCCAATAAGTCACGCCGATTTTTCAAATCCATCACTAGTCACTGGGATCTAAGCTCAATGACCCATTGGAAAGATTGAAAGCAAAATCAGATTGTCTCCCTGGTGGGCACTATTGGACGTGTAGCAAGTTTCTAGGTCTCGGTTAGTCAAACCCAATGCAATAAATACCTTCTTGCTTTGTGCTCTTGCTGTTGATGTAAGTGATACCGAGGCTTTGACATCCAGTACTCAATACCAGAGTCTTTACTTTGGTTGGTTTGTGTGGTACAAGCAGGTTTTCAAGGACTTTTTCAAGACGACAAGAAATGTACAAGAACTCGCCCTAACCGTCTTCATAATTTAGAGACGCTGTCAGAAGATGTGATGAGCCCATTTGGCAGTGCTATCTTAATGCGAAACACACTGTGATTGCGTAATATGTTCGATTCTTGGTGCTGACACAATTGGAAACCTAGCTCATACTCAACATGAGTTTTGCAGGAATCGTGTTACCCCAATTCTGGGTCTTCACAGCCATCTTTCATCTCATATCCTAAATTAAGGTATCCATATCTTTGTAAGGCACCTATGTCAAAGGCCTGACAATATACACATATTCAATCACCTTTGATCAGTCATAGATATCTTTGACTGCGACTATCTTCAAAAACATTCAAGATGTATTGAGACTTGCATGTATGTTTTGGAAAACAATACATGCAAAATGATAAAAAGTAGAGGAGCTACTATCATCAAGTAGACCAAAAACACTGTAAAATGAGAAAGGGTGACGGATCCCGAGGTGAAGGTGTAGATGATGTGATAGTGATGTCAGGACTTATCTTGTATCAACCTGACCTTTGTATAGCATCTCTCGTGATGCTGATGGGTGGCTGATCTCACGATTTCTTAGCCTGCATTTTTGCGAATGGTGTAAAGGTCAGATATGCTTTCTCTTTCCAGCTTTGTGATTTTGTATCGTGATAACGCTTCCAAACACATCTGCAAAGTGATTGTATTCATCAAGGGTGTGTTTTCGTGTTTGTGACTCCCAGACTCCCATCTCCATAAACAGACTCTCGACCCCGATCGCAGGTCGCACTCCGCGTTGCCCCCCATTGCGACCTCCAGGATGAGGTGTGATGCGTGCTGGATACGCGCAGTCGCGTCCAAGCTGAGTCTCGCTACACTACCCTCGTTCCTCGGGCTCGGAGAATGAGTGGAATTTGTTAAGTTTGAATGTTGTTTACGATTTCATTGTCATCAAAGGGAAAGTCAACGCGACATGGCACGTCGCGTATGGAATACATGCCACATATCAAAGTTCGTCGATTGATTGAGAAAGTTAAAACCACATGCGATCGGACAAAGTACTGCAGCATATTTAATTCTCTCAATCTCTCAACTGTGGACTCAAAGGACCTTCACAGCAGACAGCAAAGATGACAAAAAGCACTGATCAATCTCCCATGACACCTGAGCTTCGTGGACTTCCGGTTGAAATTCTGACCTACATCTTGGACTGGTATGTCTATCAATTCGACAAGTCGAACGGCGATTCACCAAAATGGTGGCTTGCTACTCGTCCATCATGCGGACTCCTTGGGATGCGATTGGTTTGCAAAACATGGTCCGAAGCTATCATCAAAATGTATTTTCACAGGATGTGCGTGCATAAATCGAAACGCGCGAAATGTATCTTGGACAACTGGAACCATACCATGTATGGCTCTATATTGTTATGCCCCGTTAGAGATCTTACAATTGCGAGATTGCGGTATGAACATATGGGAATCGAGGGAAGAGGCGAAATTCAAGGTGAGTCACAGTGACACAGACTGTAACTTTGATCGCATAAACCTGAATTGTTTGTCTGATGGGGGTCATAAAGAGTCGCCTCGTCCTCCAGTAACGATGTATGAGGCGGTACGACTCATCGAACGGCTTGGCATCAACGTGGAATCATTAACTTTCGAATTCAAGTACTCGATGGGTTTCTCGCCAGCTATGATCAAAGCTGTCAGACCCCTCAAAAATCTGAAAGAATTAGATATCAGATATTTCATTGGGTCTCGTGATTGGCCGGGAATTTGTGATCCCGAATCGTTTGGAAATCTGATTACTGCTATTCCTCGACTTGAATCCCTGTCACTTCAAGAAGGGTGGCATCTCGATGGTATCAGATTGCAGCCTAACACTCTATCCAACTTGAAAGAGTTTTCTTTCAATTTATGTCCCGAGAACATCAAAGGGCTTGCTCACATCTGTCAGACCGCGAAACCTAGTCTGAAGGTTATTGATATTAGATTTGCAAGCGAGATGGAACATGCCAATGTCGCATTTGATCCAATGAAAGCTATCTTAGACCATCACTTTATCATTATTCGCGGGGCCGGGGACCCGATTCCAACTTCTGTTCTCAATATGGAATTCCCAAAACTACGTGTGATGGGTATTCATCATCGTGAAGGATATACATCACAAACGGGCTGGCTACACTCACCAATGCTTCAGAATGTTCGAACAATGGTTGTATTCCATTCTTATTGTTATGGAGGACTCCGAGCCTTAAAATTCGCCGAAGTCGAGGCTTTGCGAAACGTACCAAACTTTAGACACATCATCTTTGTTGGATGGTCTGATGCGAAGGTGGATCCTGACCTAATTCAGGCCTTCAAATTGCGCGGGATCAAGTGTCACTTCGTATCCTGCCTATCACATGTTAAAATATTGGTCCGTATAATTCATTCTTGTGACCAAATTTAATTTCAGAAATATATGAAACGTCTTAATACATGCTGATTTAATTGATGACTAGGAATTGGAGTCCGAGTTCGATGACACATTGGAGGCACCAAAAACAAAAATCGATTATCTTCCGGGTGGTCGTCATTGGACGTACAACTAGTATCTTGAATCTTGGATAGCTAAAATCAATGCAGTAAATGACCTTCTTCAAATCATGGTCCGTGCAAATTAATCTTTTCAGCAGAATGTCTTGCAAACATCTATAGCACTTATTGAGCGGTGCTGATATTTAACTTTGTGACTAGGAACTGGAGTCTACGCCCAATGATTCCTTGGACGGCTTGAAAACAATACTCGAGTGTCGTCCTGGATTGAATGTACAACTAGTATTTGAGATTTTGAATAATCAAAACCAATGTAATCAATGATCTTATTCATTTATGTATATCAGTATCTATCTCTTCACCACTGTTTTACTTTTATATTCTATAGGGCAAGTCCAGGTATCTATATACCAAGACTGACAATATACACGTAGTCAGACACTTTTGGTAAACTAGTTTTACTTTTCACTGAAACCGTGTTCAGAAAGATTGAAAGTTATTCCAGCCAAATGTGGACTGGTTGGCATATACCTAGAAATTCAACACCAAGATATCCGATGTAGAGAATGTGCACCGCAAAAAGGACATCATAGGCCTTGATTGAACCACTAAGAGCATGTTCATTAGGAATTATTTTCAATTACATCAAGAATGTCAACCAACATGATTCTTTGCCCCAAATCATGTGTTTGTCAAGACTTGGCAGAATTTGTTTTTGTAGATTTTCACATCAAAGCTACCAGACAGGGCCCGTAGTCAGAGTCTGAGTTTACGTGAGCTTATCAGCAAGCAGCTATATCAGGATACTTGCAAAATGATGTACATATATATGCTAGTCTTACACTGGAATTGGCATCTTCCCAAGTCAGTGGGAGTGCCATTATATTTGGACATGGCTGATTCATAGGAATGACAATGAATATGCTTCGATGACCTATTATCAAAGAAGATTTATTAGTGAATCTACATGTATTTGAAGAGGACAACATATAGAATATCTTTTACTTTACAATATGTTCCGCGTATCCTCTTTCAGATTCAGTCATATATGTAGATTTGAGTCTGAGTAATTGCCTCGAGCTAGCGTCAAATTTTTAAGCAGAAATCGCGGTTGCTGAACAATAATCTTTTCTTGAAAGTCAAAGGGGTTCATCGTTTCAAACCTTCCACTCCTAATTTGCATGAATGATGATCCGTTCCTGAGGCTATGCGTTCTTCTTGCCTGGGAATATTATTCAGAGCGTGTTATAAAGATCCTGCCCCAGGCCTGAAAACACCACCTTCGTTGAGGAAAGTCAACGCGTTGTAACCTGTGAGTCGTCACGTGGGAAACAAAGACTATATACCGTACACACGTCATCATGGTTCAGCGGTTGACTCGAGACAACTGCATTATTTTTGGTCGACCGCAACGTCTCAGCAATCTTGATTCTCTGATTATCACCTCTAAACTCGAGAAATCTGGATTTCCAATTATTACGAACAATAAAGAAGATGCCCAATGACCCTAATCCATCTCCCTCCACGCCTCTAAACGGTACGCTGCCGTTTGAAATTCTCACGTGCATCCTGGATTATTTTGCCTTTGAACTCCACGGACAGCCGGTGCGCATCGGACCTACTTCCCCAGATTCTTCTGAGGGATCAGATTCATCTTCCGAGGCTGCTTCTTCATCTTCCCGTTTATCTCTTTCACCTTCCCAATTCCTCGATTACCGATTGGTTTGCAAAGCATGGTCTGAAGCTGTCATATCAATATATTTTCGTGATATCCGCTTGGACAATTCGCGTCGCGCACAAATCATTTTGGACAACTGGACTGATGCTATCTATGGCCCAAACCTCTCATGCCCCGTCAGGCGTCTTTCTATCCGAAATATGTGGTATTCGAGACAAGGAGCTATAGTGAGATGCCGAGATCGAGGTGATTATCCGAATTCGAAACTCTGAACAGATTTGACACTAGTACCTGAGGTTTTATTGACTTTCTTACCATTGTGTGTCGTAAAGCCTCACCACCAGTGGTGATGGATCAGGTGGTGCCACTCATCAAACTGCTCGGCCTCAACTTGAATGAATTGTCAATTGTATACACTCACTCAATGGGTGTCCGACCAGCTATGGTCAAAGCGGTTCAGGCCCTCACCCATCTCAAGGAATTGAGCATCTCGCACGTACCTTGGGGTAGTTACGCAAAGGGAATTTACGATTCGAAATCTTTGGTTGATCTCATGGCTGCTATTCCTCGACTCGAATGCTTAACAATACACTGGAGTGATCTCGGAAATCTGCCATTTAAACCTAATGCATTAAGCAAGTTGAGACGGTTCTCTTTCACGTCTTATTGCAACAATAGCAAAGCTCTTACTCACATCTGCGAGACTGCAAAAGATAGCTTAAAGGTTGTTGATATTTCCTCTGGTGATAGAGGTCAAGAAAATATTGGACGCATACTCAAACCAATACAAGCCAATCTCGAAGGTTGCTTTACCACTGTATTTAGTGTCATTCCAACTTCCGTTCTCAAGATGGAATTTCCAAAACTCCGCGTGATAGCTAGTTGGCATTGCCCTTTTCCACTTGGATCAGAATTGAAATGGTTAAATTGGCTCAACTGGCCGATGCTTCAACATGTTCGCACACTCGTTACGCCTGTCCCGCAGAAGTATTGGAAAAAGGCATTAAACTTAGCTGGACTCAACGCCTTTCAGAAAGTTCCCAATCTTAAACACATTATCTTTACCGGATCCGGTGTGAAGGCAGATCCTCATCTGACTGAGGCGTTCAAATTGCGCGGGGTTCAGTGTCACTGCAGACCAAAGTTCACAACCGATGAAATCATGGTACGTATGGGTTCGATTATTATGGACAAGTCCAATGCCAAAGTATAAAGGACAATAAGGCGTGCTGATACTTCACTTCAATCACTAGGAACTGGACTATGAGCTTAATGACCCGCTCTATGGATTCCGACGACTGAATTAGATTCTCTGGACCAAACTAGATCAAAATGTCTTTCTGATGTTTATCGTTGATTCTAATAGCGAGTATTCAATAGGCAAAATAGATACAGTTTATGACTTCTTTGCGCGTTTGCTGCCGGTACAAGGACTCCGAAGGTTTTGTAATCAATCGTCAGAGAAACAATTTACAACTTTTCATTTGCTTGTTATCCAGATGACACCATGTTTGAGCCTACACAACATGGATGTTTCACTACAAAATAGGACATGGTCAGTTGGATGTATAATTCTAGGCACTGTCAATATCAGGGAACTTGTAACATAGGTCATATATATTATCTCTTCACCACTGTCTTTCATGTCATGTCCATGTCTAGAACAACTTATGTAGAATGGCTGACAATATAAATTCACTCTTTTCTTGATCATATGAAACCATGGCCTGGGGTACATATCCCAAAGCATGCTGCACTTATTCTGCACTTGAGGTATGCCCTTGCAAGGTCACACCTCTACCAGATATGCTCATTTAATTCATTGAGCATGGTGATTTTTGATCCTTGAGAGAATGCTTGGAGATTCACCCTCCATAACTGCGAAAAGACTTGGCAATAATGTTGAACAATATTACCACATCTTATGGCATCTCTAAATGTGATTTTGGGCCTACAATCTCAGAAGGCATTTCTCAGATTTTGATGCCGGCCAGGCTCATAAGCCTCTTAGGTCAAGCCCGCTTGGGAGCCTCAACTTGACAAGAACTGGAAAAACCCAACATGTGCTTGGCCCACAATCTTTCTAACTCAACACAATTTGAGAGAGAACAACAAATTATCTCCGCAGCCTATGAATGAACCACCTCTGGCTACTAGACTCGTGCGATACTATCCGAAGAAAAACGTGACAATATGATCAGATACTATCCGTATCCTGTGCCTAAGATGTGAAGACGCATAAAACACGTCTTTTCGCATCTGTTCCCCTCTGATTTTTACAAGTCCCCCGCTCAGACTTGTCTGAGCCTCAGACTCGTCTGAAAGGCAGGGTCAGACGCATCTGACACCCATACCCCCATCCCTCGTAGTGGACAGACGAGTCTGTCCGTCGATTCCCCTACTACATAAACGCACAACACACACTACAAGCTCACCTTTCCAATTATGTCGTAAGCTACTCTTCGACCGATCTCACAATCACCACCTTCTACTGCTCGAAACCACCGAAACGACATCCCAGCACAGGGAAACACGATCAAAGCTTCATCACCACTATATCAAAGTCAATCGATTCACAAATATTGAATTTGTATGTTACAAGTATATACATATGATCAAAATGATTGAATCATTGCTGACCAAAACCTCGATCTCCACAAATTAAATCTCTTCTTCCTCTAGGTCATCTCCACCAGCCTCACCCTCATCTTCCAGCTCGACTTCCTCTTCTACTTCAATCTCCTCGCGCGGCACTCTCATCTCTTCCTCCTCCTCACCCCACAGAAGCATTCTCTGCTCAAGCACCTCTTGATCATCAAGCATCTCGGATTCAAGACTTACTGCGTTTACATTCATTTCCCACTGAGTGTTGATACAAGTTCTGTACCACAATGGATACTCGACACTTAGTGGTCATGAATGCTTATGATGTTTATGCTCAGCATTTGCTCTCAGGAGTTCAACACATGAGCCAACAGACCACAAGCTATTTCTATACTCATTTATTGTTCAGCATTCAACATATTGTATATAAACCGTGTGACTACTGTTTTGATCTAATGTTCTCTTTCTTTCTTCGTGCATTAAAAATTTCATCATATTTCATTGTCCACTGCCCAACGACATACTTGCCGCTGCCTCAAGCACTTCATTTATTACCTCAGGGTTGAACCCTCACTATTAGCATTCAATTGCTCTCGCACGTTACAGTTTGTCTCATTAGGTTATGAGCCCAGCGCTCTAAACGCGCCCACCATATTCCAAGCACTACCCTTTGATCCATCAAAGGCACTAATAAATTATATTTACAAATCTATATTTGTCATTTTCATTATGTCGAAAGATCACGACACCAAACCAACCGAACCTCTAGTCGGATTCAAGATGTCCAATTCAACCTCAGGAAATACCAACTTCAGTACCTCTGCCATTGCCTCTATTCCGAAACTCGCCACGGGAAACATCCATGCATGGAAGACTGAGTTGAGGATTTATCTTAAAATGAACGGACTATTTGAATTCATTGAAGAAGAAATCGAACGTCCATCCAACACTATAGAAAGATCCCGTTTCGACATGCAACAAGCAGCTGCTCTATATGCGATACGTAATTCCATTGATTCGGCAAATCTCTCCTCCATCAAATCTATCGAAGATCCCAAGAAGGCTTTTGATATTCTTGTATCTCAGCACAGCTCTGACAATGGCATTGTGACTGCGAATACTCTAACAGAACTATTTAGTTTGAAGTATGACAACTCAATTGGTATTACAAATTACATCGCAAAAGTTCAAGATCTACACAGCAAAATCCGTGACATGACTGCTGGAGATAAGGACCTACAATTATCAGATAGAATCTATGCCATACTCCTAGTCAACAGCTTACCTCGAAACGAATTTGGTCTCATAATTCAACATTTCTTATCGAACATTAAAACTATTTCCACTAGCGACGTGTGTGCTCGACTTCGACTCGAGGCTAGTTCCAACACTAGCAGTGAAGAGAAATTCAAAGAAGTCTATTCTGTCAAAACCAAACGATCTATGCGAACTGACAACAGAAAGGTTGGAAAATCACCAAAAGACTTGTGCCACATTCACCCAAATTCAAAACACAACAACGAGCAATGCTATACTCAAAAGAAAAATGACAACAAAGAATTCAACTCCCTCACTTCACACAACGTAGGAGAACTTGTTGATGCACCACCTAAAGCTAATATCATTGGAGGTATGTGGCGCCTCAAAAGAAAGCGCGACGAACACGGAAACATCATAAAATACAAAGCTCGATGGGTTGTGCTAGGCAACCATCAAATTTGGGGAGTCGACTATGACAAAACGTTTGCATCTGTCGTACAGTCCGACACAATGAACATGCTCTTCTCGTTATGCGCTTCCGAAGACTGGGAAATGGAACAGTTTGACATTGCTACTGCATTCCTTAACGGTAAAATGCATCTGCCAGTATACACACGACAGGTACAAGGTTTCTACAATCCCAAATTTCCAAAGAAAATATGGCTTCTAAAACAATCTATCTACGGTACTCGACAAGCACATAGAGAATTCAACACAGACCTTGAACAAAAACTTTGCAGTATTGGTTTCATACCCTCAAAAGACGATAATTCATTATTTACCCTTCGGCGTGACAAAGAAATCATCCACATCCCAATGCATGTAGATGATGGACTTGTTTTCTCAAACTCAAAACCTTTCTTGAAGGAAATAAAAGAAAAACTCCATCAACTATACAACCTAGTCTGGACAACTGAACCTACATTACATTTAGGAATAAAAATCACTCGAGACCGTAAAAACAAAACAATCCATCTTTCCCAAGAACATTACCTGAAAAATGTCCTTGACCGGTTCGACATGACACACTGCAACACAGCCAACACACCTCTTCCCTCTTCTATTGAACTAACTCCAGGCACCGATGAAGAAATTGTTGATGCTGCCCACCTACCTTACCAACAAGCCATTGGCTGTCTCAACTGGGCAGCTGTACACACCCGTCCTGACATCCAATACGCAGTATCAACCCTTGCAAGATACTCATCAAAATACACATACCGACATTGGAAGGCAGTCAAGCATCTCCTTCGATACATACAAGGGACCCTCGACCGTGGAATAATTTTCAAAAACCACGAGGTTCCATCCACCGAGTTACGCGCATATGCTGATGCCGATTATGCCGCCTGCACTGAGACGCGAAGGTCCACCACTGGGTATGTGTTCACACTAGGTGGATCACTCATATCCTGGAAAAGCCGTCGACAACCAACCGTCGCACTATCTACCACTGAAGCCGAATATATGGCCCTCGGCGACTGTGCAAAGCACTGTCTATGGTTTCGCCGAATGATATCCCACCTTACTCAAACTCCATTACCAACATCTCCTATTTCCCTTCCTCCTCTAAGCATTTTCAATGACAATAACGGCGCTGTATTCCTATCTCAAGAATCTGCGACAAATGCCCGCTCAAAACACATCGACATCAGGCACCATTTCATCAGAGATCTCATAAACTCTCATCAAATATCAACACACATGATCGACACCAAACTCATGCCCGCAGACTTTCTGACAAAGAATGCTCCAAAGGAAATGCTAAACAGATGCCGTTTCCAAATTGGAAACATAAACCCAAACGAAATTCACGAAACGACTTCACACCTACTCCCGAAACCCACGAAAGTATCGAGCAAGGGGGGATGTTGATACAAGTTCTGTACCACAATGGATACTCGACACTTAGTGGTCATGAATGCTTATGATGTTTATGCTCAGCATTTGCTCTCAGGAGTTCAACACATGAGCCAACAGACCACAAGCTATTTCTATACTCATTTATTGTTCAGCATTCAACATATTGTATATAAACCGTGTGACTACTGTTTTGATCTAATGTTCTCTTTCTTTCTTCGTGCATTAAAAATTTCATCATATTTCATTGTCCACTGCCCAACGACATACTTGCCGCTGCCTCAAGCACTTCATTTATTACCTCAGGGTTGAACCCTCACTATTAGCATTCAATTGCTCTCGCACGTTACAGTTTGTCTCATTACTGAGTCTTACACTTCACAATCAGTCTGCCCCAACGAAGAACTAACCTGTCATCGAATTCAATGGTTGATTTTGTGTACTGTTGTGTGCCTCTCAGCAGTTCTACCATGTGAGTATTCCAACTCATCAAATCTCGGCTGTGCAACTGACTCAAATTTATGTGTAGTGCATTTAGAACGGTCCTACTCTTGTTCCATACCTCCTTTGCCTGTCGACCACCTGGCTGGACCAAATCGATTGGGCTATCCTTTCCGTGGCATTCCGGGTCCCAGTCTGTATTCCAAACACAATTCAGAAGATGTATTAGTCTAGAACTCTTATTTAGTCTCATGTGGTGCTGTATGTACAAATGAATTGCAATACAAAGAACGTCTTTTACATACCTTTAACGGATAAATCACGGAGATTCTCCATTTGCTCGTTCGTTTTTATAGCATGGAGCATCATCTGCCGAACCTCGCGGCTGATACGACAAAGCTCCTCACCACAGCTTCGCTGTTGTAGGAACGCTTGAATTCCCTCCTTTGTTCCTTGATCAACTGCCCAAGGCTCATCGGGATGCGAAAGTGAACCCGAATTCCAAAACTGGTCCTCAATTAACATTCCCTTTGCCTCATCGTAGGAAGGGCAGGGTAATTTACTCAAGGGGCGGATAGAATTGTATTTCGTAACTTCTAATTTGAATGAATCAAACTTCCGCTTGAACAAGTTCTGTTTGTTTCGCATAAACTGCTTCAAGCCCTGTTGCGCACGTGTTCCTGCTCACCATACATACATGTATCAGATACGTTTCAATCCAAATGATTGCGAAACAAGAGACAGGTACAAACCTTGGCCATGCTTCTCCCATCGTTTTTGTGCCTCTAAAATCCCAACTTTAGCTTCATACAGCTTATGCTTTGCTATGCAAACTCGGATAAGAGCACCAGCCTTTGGATCTGCCAAAGGATACAGCTTCAGAGTGAGAACAATTTTTGTAAGTGAAGTACAAGCGCTGACCTTTGGCTTTCTTTACATTCCGAAACTCTTCGGATCCTAAATCTGACACCACCCCCATGATTGCCTCTTCGAGTGCAACAATCGAACCAGGTAAAGTGAGCATCTGTTCCTGTTCTGCCGCGCTTCGATTTCGAATTTGTGCTCCTCGCAAACTTGAAAGCTTCTTACTGTCATCATTGAAGGTACAAATGAGCTCCTCTAGCTCCGAATATAGCAAGCTAAAACAAACACTGTACCCACTGTGAGTCCCGGAGCTTCTCTTCTAGGTCAAGTAGCTCGGTCACCTGGTCCTCAAGCTTACGAACACTCTCGTTTTCCATGGCAGACATCTGCAATGTCTGTTGTCTTTTCCACTGACCCGCAAAATACTCAAGTGTATAGATATTGTTTGAAGCTGACAGCTCATTCAATCTTGTGGTGGCCCGGTCGAAAGATACTTGCGCATCTTTTAGCTTTTGTTGTGCCGAGCCAACTATTGATACAACAATATATCAGAATCAGATCAGAAGCTCATTCAACTCAATTGGATGGAAGCTTGATTCAAAACAAACCTGCGTTTGCACGCAAAATACTGTTGCGATGCTTGCTGCGGAGATGCAATGTATTGAGCCGGTGTTGTCTAGTTGAGTAGCGATTTGGCATCACTAGCGGAGACAAAAAGGACCAGTCGCGCTCCAGTCCCTCTCCATCCGAGAGACCCCAGCCCTTGTTCAATCGAGGATTGTACTGGAGTTGACACGTCCACTGGTGTACATAATAGTGAAATACACTTGTACCAAATTTGAGTTGATCATTCTCACACTCAGTTTTGAATAGTTGATTCTAATTTGAGGAAGTCTCAGCAATAGTTGATGAAATTCATCAAATTGATAAATGATTGTACATACGTACTTTCTTGATACTTTTTTCCAAAGTACACCCAATGTCGTAGAGTATTCCCAGCTGTGTTGGCCGGTCAGAGGCTTTGGATGTGTGCGCCAGAATCTGATCCAGTAATGCAAGCACATAATACTGTCTGTACCAATAGGTATCCCATTTTGTGATCAGTATTGGTGAATAAACAATGGATAGAACGTGTTTACAACAAGCAAAACATACTTTTCACCGCTTTTTACAACGTTAACCATTCGCAAGATGTGATCATGGCGGCAAGCCATACCAATCAAGCCGGTCTCATCACAGCCCTTCCAAGTGGCAGCTCCTCGGTGGTCTGCAGCAGCTGTATGCTGTGCAGTGCAGGTGTCCTGTGGAACAGGCAGATATTTTTTAAGGATTTCACTATTTGGCGCCCGCTCGGGTAATCCCCAAAGCCCGCTTTTTTCGGGGCCTTATCCGCACTTTTAGTACAAACCCGGACCCGTCCCAGCCAAATTTCCCCGCGGCTCGCAGCAAACCGGGCTCAAACACAACCTCATAACCGCTTGTTTGGATACCGGGCTTCTGAGTTCCTAA
This sequence comes from Melampsora larici-populina 98AG31, assembly GCF_000204055.1. Lineage (NCBI taxonomy): Eukaryota > Fungi > Basidiomycota > Pucciniomycetes > Pucciniales > Melampsoraceae > Melampsora > Melampsora laricis-populina. The sequence continues at coordinate 1,372,720 of NW_006768766.1, read as the reverse complement.
ACCGGGCATTCTCGACCAAATACCGGGCATTCCAATCGATTAGGCTCAGCCAAAGCGGGCGACTGCCATTTCATCTGCCCTCTCGACCTCTCTCCTCCCTCCCAATCCTCGAAGTCGACATACCGCAACAGGAAACACAAAGCCGCTAGTGGTGCCACAACCACTAGTTGTCCCAAGATGGTAAGTCTTCGTTTCTTACCTTACTGATTTCTTCGAACTTGTCCATTTCAACCTCCTCTTCCAAGGTACCACGCTGACAGCAATCAATCCCTTTCCCTCCAGGCGTCTTTTACTTTGACGGTCACTTATCTTCCCTTCTATCATCCAACTCATCGATTCCTCTTCTCAATACCGCAAACATCAACAACCGGCATACTTATGACTTCAACTCCCTCGGGTACCAAAAATGTGTTACCAACCACAATCGCTCCCCCAAATCCCGTTCATGGAAGACTGTCCGAAATCAGAAGGCCACCACATCCACCATACCCACCATATGCTCCTTACAATCCTTACATGTACCCCCCTCCTCCTTCTCACTACTGGCCCAACAACCCCTCGATGTTTAGATCCCAGCACGTTTCAGACAATGAAGACGAAATGACTCAGGACGACGCTCATGGGCACTCGCACTCAATGAACTGGGCCTATCCGCCGTATCCTCCTTATCCTTACACGTATCCACCACATCCCCCATATGACGGGTTTCCTCGATCAAATTCACGCCGTACTACTGCTATGCTCACACCCGAACCTGCTCCTTCTGAGCCTGCTCCCACTCCTAGCATGAAATCAAACCCAACCACGACACCCGTTCAACCTCCAGCTGATGTTCCCAAAGTAACCTCTTTGGCCTCGATTCAAGAAGTCACTGATGTTCCAGCAGTTGTCAGTCAGGCCGATGCAGAAGAAGACGACGAAGAGGAGGAAGATATTGACGTTTACGCTGAGCGTGATGGAGATTGGCCTCCTATTGGTATGTTCACTTTATGTCCCTTGATTTTATCCTCGATTTGAATTTTTTAGCTACCAAGTACTAACTTTGACTACACAGGAGGTCAACCTGTTCGTCTCATGAAACCGAAACTGATTGTATGGGTTGAAGGGATGTTAAATTGAGCTTACTCGAACAGCAGTATCCTTGTTTTTACGTGAAGGGCCCGGAGCCCACTGTTCTACCTGCACTGGATCCATGAATAGCGAAGGATACGAAGTTTTTCGTTCCTCATACTCACGGCTGGCTGCTGTGTGTCTTCGATGCTGGAAGTTCCCATCGAAGCACACTATGAAATCGGGCTCATCTTTTTCATCGTTACCCAGGAAAGATCCGAAGCATCGGGGACAATTCAAAGCCAGCTTGTCCAAATAAGAAAGATCCAGTGCAAGCTCAGCGAGCTCATCTTCCATTAGTAGTATGTCCCTAAAGGCATCAACTGCACCAGATAGTGTTTTCCGCCACAGACGTGGCTAAAACAGAATGGGTACAATATATAATACAACTGAATCAATTACACAAACAAGAGCGAGAGATGTGAAAAGAACTAACCTGAGTTGTTCCCGGTACTAGAATGAGGGGATTAGCAGGGTCGAGAAACTCGTCTATCGCCAATGCAAAACCCTGCGTACGAACTGTACAATGCTTCCACAGTGTGTGATGATAGCGAATGAGGCGAATTGAGAACGCCGTTTGAGGATGAATTGGAGACCCTCCAATGTATCCCATTCGGATCAACCTCACTTGATCCAATGTGCATTTGCAAAACTGGATCTCTCTCTTTTCACGAGCTACGACAAGAGATTTGTTAGCAATATTGATGAGATACCGCAAATCACGACTCACAAACAAGATCAACCAAGTCAACTAATCGTGTTCGAATATCTCCAACTCCACAGGCGCAAGGTGCATTGAAGTCCTGATCCCACTTATGACAACATCCCCACTGAGAGGTCTTGACCGACTGAGACATGTAACTACAAAACATCGGACCAAGTACTTTCTTCCAATGAATGTGTTCTTTTAGCTGCTTAGATTTGTAATACGCTCCCCTGATATACTCTCCAAACGACATTGGTAATCCTGTCAATGGAGGAGTTGGAACTTCATGGATATCGGAATCGGATGGAGATGAGAGGGGTGAAGGTGATTCTAAGTAGCCGATATTTGATTCAACTTCGGGCTGATTCATTTCAGCACCGGAGGGTGGACTGTGTACATGACCTTGTTGAGTAACACCTGGATTGATTCGTATAGCTTGCTGATTCTGACTTTCAGCGAGCGCTCTGTTCAATTCTTCGGCGTTTGCCAGCGCAGTTCGAGATTCCACTGCCTTTAGCTCAGCAACAGCCTGAGATGAACCTTCTGGTTCCCCAGCAGCTCTCTGTCTCTTCGGTTTCGGACCTAGTGGACCCTTGATGACTCGTCCCTTCTGCCCCATTAGATTAAGTTAAAACTACTGAATTGATTAGGATGAGAGGAGAGAACACTGTGAAATGTGCCAAAATGAATACTTCAAAATAATACTAATGCAAGGAGGAAGACAATGATTCAAAGAGCAAAAGAGGATGATGCAATGAGAGGAATGAAAAGGTGATGGCAGACACAGGACCCTTATTAAATAATCTTTTAATGAAAGGAGAGTTATATGAAGCCAAAAATTCACGATCCTATCTGCATTGGTGAATGATTGGTGAATCATTACACAAGTAATTGTGATTTCATTTTGATATATTTCTTGAACTCCTTCATTTGATCATGGACATACCTTTCCAAGACACCATCTTAAGTGAAATGCAAATGATGTGCAAGAAACCATATGTGTTTGAGTGGTGCACAGATCACAACACCTTTTGTTTGAATGTGTGGCTACAAATAAGTCAAACTTTTGTGGTTTTTGTACAATCCCAAAAAAAGTTGAAGGCGGAACAGACTGGCAGTTTATTGAGATTTCAATAAACTTCAAAAGGGAATCCCTAAAGTTACTAAAAGTACCGTGTATAGCGTAGTTGGTGGCTATAGACATGTTTGTGATAGTTTTGTGGTAACACATCACGTAAATAAAACTTCTGGAGTTCTTGGACAAACACCAAAGTGTAAGCTGGGTTGGATTCTTGGAGTGTTGGGTTATAAGATTTATCACTTTTATATGGGATGATACCACTTGAAGAACAACTTATGGCTCTGGTAGTGGCTTTTGTACCCCCATATTTGCAATGACACGGACACACACTTGACAGGTAAAACTTCTGGAGTTTTTGTGCAAACCAAAAAGTTGAAGCTGGGTTAGATTTATGTCATATTAAGCTATAAATATGAACCTTTCTGGACACCCAGACACCACTCAAAGAACCGCTTATAGCCTTATTAATGATATTTGAGGTGATTTTTCCCTACACGGTGTATAAGGAAAACTTTTTTGTTTGTTGAGATAAACCAAAAAAAAAAATCCCTTTTTTGTTTAACATAAACCTATGAAAAAAACAAAAAATATCAAGTTTTTTTTTTTTTTGGTTGCCTCACCCAAAATTGCGCCTAGATACCTCCATGACGGATCTCAAAGTCATTGCCACAAAGTACACCACACTCACAAGGTTGTGATCAGTATATCACTAATTCAAAGCAATAAGCTCTCTTAGGTAGATGAGTTTATGTAATCTTCACAGATACAAACTCACTAAGAATGATACAAACTCACTAAGAGTGATTATATTATATTCCAGGTATAAGGTATACCCTGGAATACCACGGTATAAGTATCAATAAACAAATCCTTTTGAAGCAGCATGAATTACTCTTATCATTTGACCATACCAATGCACTTCATATTCTAACCCAAGTCAAGTTATTTGTCCCAACACCAAACACAAATTCCACTGCATCCTTAGTTCCCAAGTCAGGCCACATTCAAAAGCTTGTAAGCACTGTTTCAATGTATTACCGTGGTTATGAAGATTTGGATGGATGCTAATGAATCTTTTCAAGAATTCAATGTATCTTCTCAAGTATGAATATCATCATTTGGTACAACCTGAATGGCAAAGAAAATTGCATAAGGCAGTGTAAGATTTGATCTTGGGTTACACCCATGTTACCCATATTCTTCTGATATGACAACAAAGCAAGGTATTCAAATGAAAGGAGAGTTTTTGTAAATAACCAGACACCCACTATAGTTTCATTGGTTGGTGAAAAGACATCAACACTAAGTTAATCAAAGTGATGTGACAAAATCCTTTGTCCAGTTCCAGTCTCATTCATTCTGGTATCCTTTATTTCCACACTCTAGATTAGATTTAGATTGAATGATTGTCATCATTCAATTGCAACAACAAATTCCAAAGTTGATAGAACCACAAATAGTGTTATGTTGTGTGTTTTAGAGAAGGGAATCCAAAGCGGTGAGAGGCATATTTACCTTTTAAAGGTTGGTAAAGCTATAGAGTTGCATCAAGAAGTCACCTCAAAAGCAAAATCTTACCTAGCATTTTACGGAAGGTAATTCACAAGCAATTTGTGATCTAAATGACTAATGCAAAACTTTACATTTACAACTTTATGTTTATTTCGAACAGACTTTCTTTGGTTTGCTAATTAATGGAATCAGCATTATGGTAAGAAAGGCAAGAAAAAGCTACCTGACTTGGACCCTCAATTGTTCGTAGTTTGTCAAATCTGCAAATGTCTGTTGCGCTTCAAGAAACTCTGTTGCATATCAGTGATAAAGTGAAAGGTGGTTGATTACGCGAGAAGAAAAAAGAATGAAGATGAATGAAAATCATTGCATTACTAGAACCAATGAATGCTGAAGTTCAACCGCGCACCTCAGGTTTTGATACATATTGATAAATATGTATTGAATACTTATATCTTACGTGTACACAAGAGGAAAGTCTTTTTATTTTTAAGTCTCGAACTTGATATCTATCCTGTTTACACCTCCACGTCTCTCAGTCAGAGCAATCTACATCATCGATTCCTTCCACCCAGCATGAGAAACACTCGATCCCAACAATCTCAACCTTCTCCTACCGATGCGACTATCTCCAGTACGAGTGCTAGCCGTTCTGGCCGAGTTCGAAAAACTGTTCCACCGGCAACCCAAAGCAAGAATAGGCCTACCCGCTCTCAAGCCGTCACAATCACAAACACCGAATCATCTACGTCATCTAATCAAACCCAAACGCCGATAGATCTGCCTACAACCCAACACAAACGCAATCTTCGACAAACCAACAAGAGGAGCAGGTATGAAGAGGAAGAGGACCTTGAAAGTGATGGTGATCTCAGTGACCAGTTTAACCCCAACCACGACCGTTCTGATTCGGAAGAGGAAGAGTTCGAAGATCACAATCGATCTCAAGCACCGGCGACTAAGCGTCCTCGAACTCAACTAGCTGATTCTTCAAATTATGCAGCTACTAATACAACCACCCAGAATTCAATAAACAGCTTATCGAATGACGATTGGACCCTTCCTACAGTCTCAAACTACAAGTCACTGGCAAACGCGTGGCCAACCTCACGGATTTCCGAAGCTCGACGTCAATCTGGTAAGACTGGCTCAGCAGTACCTCCGAACATCCAAACCGAAGCGGAAGCAATCAAGACGCTCTACAATCATCACAAAGAGATGCTTGCTTTAATGGGGAATGTATCCTTATTTACACTTGACAAAGCCATGTAAGTTGCTCGCAGAAACCATACTTCTACTTACTTATGTCTTCCACAATTACTTATCAGTGGATACTTTTTGTTTTTGTAAGTGGTGATCTTGGATCATCGCGTAAGAAAGATGGCTATCGTATCTGGATAAAATTTTCGAAGTTTGTTGAAGAGACGCATAGTAAGTCCCAACATGACCTTACAAAACCATCTATGTGCGTATATGTTGCTCATCCTTGACTACAGTGCCTCCATCAGGTCAACCAGCCAGTCTTGCTGAACGTAACAAGATCATTGGCAACAAGTGGACCAGTCTACCTGACATGGAACAACTCGTTTATGACCCCACAATATTCTACACTCTGTCTGGATTACCTTTGCCCAAAAAGGTCAAGCCGGTTGAACTCTCATCTGCAGATCGCGACGAGTTGCAGAACCTTTACGACAAATCGGTGTCTATCAATAAAGTATCAAAGGTCTACGCCAGCGTGGCTGCAGGGATCCCAGGTGGTCAATCACTTGCAGACCACAATCGACTCTCGCTGAAACGTGTGAAAGAAATCCATTCTGAGGTACGTTGATTAAATTTCCTTTCATTGTGGCCAATATACTTGCTGACTGGTTGAGTGATGGCAGATTCGGAACGAATCGACCAGGATGGACTTTGCTTACTATCTCATTGCAGCTGGTACCCATGTCCACACCGATGCGGGGAAACCTTCTGATGGATGGTGTGAAGTGTATACCTCGCACGAAGATATGGCTGACTACGTTCGTAACAAGAGCAACTTCCCGGCAATATTTGCCACTCGTGTTCAAGGCGCTTCGGTGGAGCAAGCACTAGCAGCTGTGAATGGTTCACAGTCACAGTCCACTTCAACAAAGGCACCGCAGGCTTCAGACAAGACTAAATCTGAACTGAGTCAGCTTCTGCGTGCTCATTTGAGTAAGAGATTTCAATGTGTTTTATTTTCCACAATCATTATGATCTCAAATATCTTGTGCTTGTGTATTCTATACTCACAACTATACATGATTCGTTTCTTTCTGTCACCGGTGCTTTCTGTCTAGTCGAGGTGATTGGTGGCTGCCCAAAGAAAGGGTTCCCTCGCAAGCCCAACCCCGCTCAATACCTTCGAGACAAGGGTTTTCCAGTTGAGGCAGTCCAACTACCTGGATCAACTCTGCGACGTGAAGATTTGCTCCTAGGTTTTGACAAAATGAACAGCAAGAGAACTTTATGGCTGAATGACTTGAAGGCAGGATTATTTACGTTCAAGAAGATCATAGAGCACCCGGATCAACTCAACAACTCCAGTGTTTTGAACAATGGCGGGGTATCAAATTCGGCGGTTATCCAAGACGAAGCGGAAGAGGAATGGGGGGGTATCTCGAACTCGGGCAATATTCTGGAGGAGACCAATCCTGATCCGGACCAAAACAATGACAACTTACCTGATGATGACGGCTTACCTGATGATGACGGCTTACCTGATGAGAACAATTGGTAATACTCTGCATCAAAAGCTGATGTCGATCTTGTCATTGAGGTCAGATTAGACATTCCTTCACTTCTCATTTATTCAAATTGTCTAAAAATTAACTTTTTCTCCATGACATCCATTCAACCTCTTGCCGAACAATCACAGAACAAAGAAAATTCACATCCCTACTCGATTGGTCAACTTCCCCTTTTTAGTTTCTCCTTGTCTCTACTGCACGACTTCACGTTACTTGGCTCAATTTCATCATAAACAACCAACTCTACAGTTTCAAATACAAGATTGGAAATATCATTCAAACCAAAAACAAAACAAAAAAGTTGTCCAATATAGAGTTTCTACAATTTCTTGATTGTCTCTTCTTACCTACAGATCTCTCAATTTTTTATTTCTAACTCTATGACATTTCTCTACAGTTTCAAGAAGAAAACATCGTCTACAATATGTTTTTATAAGCTTTTGTCTCTTCCAAATCCAACCTTTAAATGTTTTGTGACTGCTGTAGATGCTAACCCAGATTGCATCCAGAACAATCCGACCCCTTCTGCATGTCACATCCAAGGCACTTTTCTTTAAAAAGTTCTTTATCATACATGATTTGCTTTGTGAGCAGTTGATAGGAAGTAAACTATGAGTACTACTTACATATGAGCACACAAGACACTTGATCGATTTGGAAATACATATATATAGGAGACATTCAATAGGAATTGAAAAGCAGAATTGATACGTTATCTGGTATCTCTTTGTTCGTATCACCCAATTTCAAGCGTAAAACCAAATTCAGATCACTCATGAGTCATGATCTCACTCGATCATTTTGTATCACATTCACGTCGATGTACTGTCACTTCATATCGAGATCCCTTGACCTCAACAGTTGAGGAGAACATATTGAATCACTCGACCTCGACCGTGATATTAAATTGAGATGACTGGTCAACCTCGAGTAGGTGTGAGTGTGACTCTCACATCAAATTGTTCAGCCTCTCTATTGTCGTTCAAACCAAACCACTCACCATTTTCAAATTGACAGTGAAAGGAGGTACATATGTAAATCCATCAATTTCAAACCGTGAGTAAGTAAAAGATCAAATACAAACATCAATGTTTAGAGTATAAAAAAGAAGTAGTTAAATCGACCACAAATCGAGAGTGAGCTTTTTCATCCGACAGTGACAGGGCTAGAGAAGGGTGGACTCAGGAGCTTCAATAAATAACGATGCGGTCTAAAGAGAAAAGTGAGGGAACAACAATTTCGGAGGTTCGAAATGAGAATGAATGAGAATGAACAAGGTGATTCGGATGAACAGGAAAGGGAAGGTGGGATGGGGTGTTGTCAATGAGTTTGGATTTGTTCCAGCCCGATGTTGTAGCCAACCGGATTTCGCTGGACTTGAAAAGAGGTGGTGAGATCGGTGGATCCATAGCTTACGACCTGATGGAGGGGAGGAGAGGGTGAGGAGGGTATGAGCGTAGTGTGTGTTATGCGTTTATGTAGTAGGGGAATCGACGGACAGACTCGTCTGTCCACTACGAGGGATGGGGGTATGGGTGTCAGATGCGTCTGACCCTGCCTTTCAGACGAGTCTGAGGCTCAGACAAGTCTGAGCGGGGGACTTGTAAAAATGAAATGGTGCAAAATGTTGAAGCCATCAAACCAAAAATAGTTGACATGAAAAGTACACTAATTCTTAAGCTTTATACAAGAAAAGCTGAAATTACAACAAATTTGAAGACTCGGATCTTGAGACTTACACCTGCAGAATTACACTGTCAACAAAAAGGCTTTGCATTAGACATCTGAGATCTGAGTACTCATATGACAATTACTTTGAGACACGGGGTGCAAGTTGGTCCAAGGCTTGCGCAAGGCCCTGCAGGACTAAATGGAGTCCCAAGGCATGCGGTCTCAAGAAGAGGGTACATCTGGGCACATTGGAGATGCTGTTGATTGACCTTGAGGCTTTGTGAGGCATTACAGGCAACATACACGATATCTGGAGGAAAGAAATCAATCCTAACATTGCTTCAATTTTCTGGCGAGACGGAAAGGTACGTACACTTCCATCTTCATCACAGACATGTCAATGAAAGGCAGAATGAGAAACCACAACCACAGTCTGCAAACTGCCGTTTAGGTTAAGCTTACAATTGGGTATATGTACATACCTAAGCTTGTTCGCTGGTCAGTGAGTCTTGTGTCATTGTGAAGGCACAAGACGGCACGCCTAATCCAATTGCTTATCGGACCGATGAGTTTGACGCTCAGGCTCAAGTACAAACTAAGGACATTGTGCTTTGACGAAAAGTGTGCTCCTACCGATGCCAGGCTCATGATCGGCATTAAGTCGCTGGCCGTACTGATCATAACTTCGATGTTCAGGATGATGGAGTGGCAAATCCCTGGATGGCCTTTCACCTTAACATGCGGGACTTGCGCAACTGCTCACGATTTTTGATCATGAAAGGGAAGTTGTGTTTGCAAAAAGTCTGGGTTTTATGAAGTGTTGAGCACTCGGATCCGATTTTGTGTCGATGGTGGACCGAGAGAGAATTTCAATAGTGCAAGCCATAAAGAAATTGTGCTACCTAGACTGACGCTAGGGTGGAATGTCTCATTCATGCTGATTGGTCTCCATCCAGACTTGGGTCACAAGACTCGAATTCACAAAACAGGATTGAAGGAAAGTGGTCACCAAGATCATCCGGAAGACTATCAAAAGCAATGCCTCCTCCTACCAATTTTGTCCCAGCTTCATTCCACGTCTCAGACTTTCTCTCCTAACAAATACTCTCGTCCCTTGCGTAAGTTGCGTTATATTCTTATCATCAAAAATTCTTCATACCTTTCACGTAAATACTCAGTGTACTGGACTTCTTTCACAACAACCTTGGTTATCATCGCTCTTTTCGCGTGAATTATCCTCACCATGTCTTTCATTTTTCTCGGTTTGCATTTGCTTGTTATTTTCATTATGAAAGTCTGGGACATCGTCAAAAAAATCGTGCTATACAGCTACGCACACATTGGTCACGGCCATCAAGTTCAACTGCTGGCACCTGGAAACGTAAGCCTGAAATATTATCTCTTCGATGTCATAAAACTTTGCTCGCTGTTGTTTCTGCTTATCATGTTCTCGTGTAGATTTTCAATCGAATTTCGGTCAAGATTTTTTCCACGAGCCTTAAGCTCATCACTCAAAAAGTAGCACCTACTTCCAAGGTGTGTTGTTTGCTCTGCATAGCTCGGTAAATCGCGCATGAAATCTCAGCTGCTGAGCTTTCCCTTGTTTGCTTAGATCACCAGTTCTGTCGAAACGACTGTGCAACTTCTCCTGTGGTTCTTGGAGTCTACCCGCGTACCTCAGCAGGACCTTACGTACACTGTGTCCGTTGTTGACATCAAACTTGAATTATTTACAACCCCTGAGCTCAGATGCGATCATAAGTCTTCATCCTCATATGAGGATGAGTCTCCGCAATCAAAGAATGTAGGTCGTTTGAATGGTTTGATTCCGATATACCAGCAGCATCTTATTTACTCATGTTTTCTTGATATCTTCAGAGTCAGCTACCGTTGTTTGCTGATGACTCTTGCAAGGACGATAATTCCTCACGTTCAGTGGCTGATGTTGAGGTGCGTCATTTCGATACCGTTGACGATTGGAATCGAGACTCATGAACTGAACCGAATCGTTTCAATTTCATCACAGCTCATCGACCTAAGCACAACTGATGAAGAAGCCCTCAATTTTTGGGAATCTGGACGCGTCAACCACGAAACCGAAAGACATATATCTCTCACCGATGGGAAAATCTCTGATTCATCATCAATCATCGAGTCTATCTCTATGAAGCCACAGCAGGTAAGGCTGTCATTCGTGTACACTATCTTGAATCGTGACGTTGACTTTTCTTCACCTCCTATTCCAATCTCAAACCAGCCCTTAACCGAAGAACATGCTCCAAGTGATATTCCCGCAACAACATCGGCTTCTTCTCGTAGTGTGAGTTTTCCTTACTTACGCTTCAAAAATATTAGGTTGTTACTGAATGCTAATCTGTTTACAACTCTTCAGGACAATAATTTGGGCGCAAGAGAAGAAGACGCAGAACTTTTGCTTTACTTTTGGAAATCTGGAAGAACCTTCCAATGTCAACTTTTGCAAGATAACACAGCTTCCCCTTCACCCGATGGTAATCTTGAGCAAGCGCACCCTGAAGTCGAGGAAACCCCATCCCATTATGATCAGTTTGAATTCGGAAGTCTCGACCGTGTCTCTGAGAACAACTGTCCACTATCTGAGTTCGGGACTGAATTTATTGATGATGTCATGAACGATATGAAAAACCGCAAACCTTCAAGCAGCACTAGCAACGTACCTCTCTCAATCAGACCAGCATGTACGAGCCCAGAACAACTCAAAGTACATCGTAAAACACACTTTGATCGCATCATGACTACCGAGAATTGGAATGAAGCGTACCAACAGATTTTGCGCGAATTCCAACACGAGGTTCACGATCAAGAATACCAAAACTGCGATGAAGTTGAATTGTCATTTTCTAGTTTGGACCCCATATCCCAGCAGTCCCTCTCCGCCCCATCGTCTCCTCTCAATCCAGGGTATGAGTCCCAAACTGCCGCACAGCCGTTCGCTCCGTTCAACGTCGTATCAGAGGAGGCTCAGGCTTGCTGGAGATCGATTCCGGACCATTTGAAGACTATAGAACATTGGAACGCAGGATTCAATGAAAACATACGCCAAATGCAAATGGGACCAGAAGAAGAAGACGAACCCGGTCACTCTCCAGATCCCTTTTCGACTATCGCAGCTCTCGAATCCCAGTCTGAAGATGCCGAGTCGGATCTTGAGTTTGTCCAACCACCTGGAATCTCGAATTTCAAAGAAGAGTTTGAAGACTTCCACAAATCACCTGATGCAAAGAATTCATCTCACTGGAGAACCTCGTCGATAGGTGCATTGTTGGATTTAGAATGGAAAGATGCAGCCAAACAACCATCGGACAAACCAGAGGTGGGATTGACTCATATACCACCTGACTTTCCTCCTTCTCATGAGCGTAACTTGTCATTATGCTCTTCCATTGGATCATCTAGTTCTTTATCTTCAGTTTCCACACAACAAAGTCCAATAATCCCTTCTCCAACTTTGATTTCCTCAAATACTTTTGTTTCTAACTGAACTTTGAGCTGATGATCCACCTCGGAGTAAGGATGTCGGTTGATTGATCCTGGATCGGTTTGTATGACACTCGAGTTATGATTGTAAATATTTGTTCATCTGTGTTTAAAATTAGTATCTTCTTGACTTTTCCGCTTTGATTCAATCTCCACTCTTCACCTTTTCTCTACATCTTTCTACATACAGCAAACCTCGTTCCACACAAAAATCGTTTATAATGGACCCCTGTAACTTTTTGTCTTTTGCTTGTTTCTATTCGGTCAATGTATACTATTAAAATGAAAGAAACTCAAGAGTCTACCATAGCAAATTTATCAACTCAGTAACTTACGAATTTTAGGCCAACAGCTTTGACTTGGGGTTTAGGTGGAATAGCTTACAGAAGCTCATATATAAAGGCATTTGTCGAACAAAAATTTTTGGCGGACAAAATCTGGCTCAAGAAACGTTTTGGATTCCAGGGTGTAGAACCCACTTTGATGGATGGCAATACCTTTGTCTTCGAGACTATCAACAAAATCTATTTAAAGAACCTCAATCCTGTAGACGCAAGGTGAGGCTATAAGTTTCAACGAAACTGTCGCGAAAATACGCACTCATCAAGAAATATCGCGGCAAGAAACCCATGTGATCAAGACAATAAGAGCTAAAGATGATTTGTGGAAGGCTCCAAGGGCTCGGAAAGCAGGAGGACAATTGTTGGTATTCGAATCACACTTTCAGTGTTACCATTGACAGAATTCCGGGCAACGAACTCGAAGCTACAATCATCGGGTAGGGAATACCACGTGTGACTCCTACTTTTCGTGAACCAACCTGAACTTGCACCACCTTGCCTCATCAGTTTCAATTCCAAGTATTCAATGAAACATCACGTAGGATGCGAAAAGGTATAGAGACTCACCCAATACCAGTGTTCCGCTCCATTCTCACAGCTCCAGTCCATGTGCTAGAAAAATTCAACACCGATGCGCGAAGATGTGCAAGAGTGATCAAATCGAATGATATGTTTCGGGACCTATCTCGATCCATTCTCACGCCAAACTTGTTCTAATTCTTTCCTTTTCTGCTTTCCTTCACGAACATGATCTGAAGACCTTTTCATACGCTAATCACCCAGAAAAAACAAACAAAGATCATGAATCAAAATCAATGATAAGTAAATCAGTCTTGAAATGAGATAGTTTCTATTAACTTACTTCTGCATGTAAACATATATCTAATTGTCTTCTGATATCATTACAACCTCCTGTATAATAAGTCCAAAACCCTCGTTGATGACATTCATGTAAAGCTTCGATAATCGGTCCACACGCTGAAAAGTCAAAATGCCTCTAGGTCAGCCATAGAGCTGTCGAGACGGTATGAAAGGGCGTATTGATTTGATTCGTTTGGTGCTAACCTTCGACTTTGTTTCCCGTAAGATGAGGGTGCATTTCTGGGTACGCAAATCAGAAACAGCCGATTGACCATTGAGGGAGAAGTTCAACGTGGGCTTTACAACTGAGGGACTGGGGTAGGGCTATGTCCCGGCCGTGGCCCTGCTCCGGCGAGTCTACCCGAGATGTTTATGGACCAGATCGAGGCCGAGCCGGGGGCCTTAAGTCCAGCCTGGCGGCAGTGAGAAAGTGCTCGTTACAGGGCTACTCGGGGCCCCGGCCGTCAAAAAAAATTGTGGGGGCATTGCTGAAGGCTTGTTGAGGCAAGTTTCTGGAAAAATTGATGTCATCAAGCATCCGTCCTAAGCTCTCGCACAGGCTTAAAAAGTGCTGGCCCGAGCCGGAGCCTACCCGATGCTGCTCGGCAGCATCCTTGAGGGTGTCGAGGCCGAGGCCGGCTCTGAAGCTGCAGGGCCGGGTCACACCCCTAGACTGTCTTGCTACCCGTGACATGTAAGTACTGATCTCGTGACACATGCGGATCATAACACTGTTTTCAGGCTTATACAAATGACATCGCGGGAATTATCAAGTGTCAAACCCAATTGAGCAAAGTCGCGGTGACCGGGTCCGCGACTTTCTTCAATTGTGGATCTCCTTTGCCATATGTTTGCCATATGTTTGCTAGCTCGCCTCAAGCTGCCCTTGAGTTGTCAGAACCACAGTACACCTGACCTACATATGTAACAGAGCTCATACGGTATGGATCAAGGGTAACCTTGAGAGCCCTTTGTCGGTCTTCCTTACCAATCCACCTCACAACACTACATATCAGTATGCCCAAAAAAGTGCGGATTACTTGGAAGGAAAAACATGCATGAAGGAAGCATAGAGGAAGGTATCATGGGCTTCATTCACAGCCCCCAGCTACTAGGCTCTGGCAGGCCAGTGACTACCACAGCTTCATGAAAGATTCATGAAAGATTCAGAAAGATTTCAAAATGACTTCAACATAATATCATGTATGATGTGGGCCATTTGCCTGTCAGACCACCAAAATTCTGATGTGATGTTGTTTGTTGGTATGACACTTGTCAGCGTTCAGACTGTCCGCCATGACTCACATCAGGACATGGTTTTTTTGAATCGAAAATCCATGTCAATGTGTGTTGGCATGAGTCATGTCAGATGTTTTTTGGCTCAGATATGAATTTTGACTACACATGACATGGAAAATTTACATGTTTAACCCATGTTGTGTTTATATGTTGGTATGAGTCTATATGTACACCATATGCGACAATGTTCTGTTCTCTGGAGTCTGCAACAGCTGAAAGTTGAAACCCCAGGTCTAAGCCTGGCCCGGCCCCAAGACAGCCCTTGAGGGCCAAGCCTGGGTGCCTTGGTGGTACAGTACCAGTTTTTGTTGTGGCGGTCCACAGGCTCCCACGCTACAGATAAGATCTGCACCCGGCCCAGCCCGCCCCGGCTTTTCCCAGCCTGCAATGTGCCCGCGGGAAGCTTGGGCGGGCCTCGGGCTGCCCAGTATTTTCCTTTTTTAAAAAAAAATCAGAAAAAAGGAAGAAATTTTTCAATTGAAAGAACAATATTGCCACCGTATCATCTTGTGTACATGAACTATATCTTGAAATTGATTTATTTATATCATAAAGCGTGTTTATGATGGAATCAACCAGGAAGAGAGGCGCCTCCAGCCCTCTCACCTTGAAAACCAAGCAAAGCTGTCTCTTGAATACAAAAGAAAGTACCTCACAAACAGCAATCATGTTATCTGAAGCCAAATTGGATTCCTCTCATCCTCCTAACACTATCAGTGTCACTGTCAAATCAACCAGCTCCAATTGCTCCAAGATAACTAATCAAATCAACTCTAGAACAGGCAGCAAAATGTCCTGGGTGTGGAAATACTTCAAGATTGAATCAATTGTCAATCCACTCACCAAGGAAAACAAGAACAGGACAGTTTGCACGTTTGAAGTTGAGCCTGGTAAGGAGTGTGGAAGCAACTATAAAGTTGATTCAACTCAAAGTACAAAATCTATGAGTCAACACTTGCTCAAACACGGCCTTGACAAAGATTCCCACATTGAAGAAGGAGCGGTTGATATGCGCAAGTACCTTACAGCGGGCCAAATTGCTCCGGTAAGTGCCTCCCACCTGATTTGTACAGAATAGGTATGGAGCCTGGGTGATTCTAGCTAAAACTCATGATAGAGGTGTTTAGCTTGAATCGGGGCAGGAGCCCTAGTTGCAATGTAAAGGATAAAACTATACAGGATAGTGTCCTAGAAAAGTACAACTGACTCAAAGGCAATAAAAAGGTCCGCTATGGGGCGGAACTAAAAAGTACAATCTCATAAAAAAGGGAGAGGAGAGGTGGGTCGAAAAAATCTTTTTAGATGGATCAGAAGATCTAGGAAAAATGAACAACTAAAAGAGAATGAGATCGAGTAATTCAGAAGGTACTAAAAAACCTTTGAGATAAAGAAGTGGGAACAAGAGTCCGAAAATCCACTTGGAGGGTTCTATATAGCATAGGTAAAGAGCTCATCACTGTAAAAAGGTAATGAGAGTTATTAGTAAGATTACACGTGAGAGTGATCATCGTAACGTGAGTTGGCTTTTTCATCATTTTGTCAAGCTACGTCACTTGGCTCTGTAACCAATTCTCGTCTCTAGAAGCATCCTCCTAGTGCCCAATATTTATTTCTCATCTGATTTCTTTCTCTTTGTATTATACTTCATCCCAGAATGATAAGCTCTTGAATTCAACCTTGTGGTCTGCAATTTTATGTCTCATTGTCAATGAGGAACTTCCATTCTTGCTCTTTGAATCTGAGGAGTTCAGGAACACTTTCTTGCTGGTCAATCCACACATTCAGCCGTACTTTTTTGGTCATACTACCTTGACTGATACCCTCAAGGCTCAATTCATCAAAGTTCAACGTTTACTTACTCATTGCCTCAAGGACATTTCACACATCAATTTTACTTGCGACAGCTGGAGTCAGCATAATAAATTGATTTTTGGAGTCACTGCTCACTGGTTTTCAAAGGACTTCAAGCTGTGTGAAGCAATCATTGTGATGAAGATGATCAAAGGGTCACATACTGGGGAGAATCTATGTGAAAATGTAATTGAAACATTGAAAATGTATGATTTGGTTGATAAGCTCTTTTGTCTCACTGCCGATAATATGTCTGTTAACACTGTCATGGGAAGACATTTGGAAGCAGCAGTTCCCCAATTCAAGGCAGACATACATCTCCTTGGATGTATCACACATGTCATTAACCTGGTTGCTAAAGCTGGCCTCCATGTTCTCTCCAAGAAACTAGGTGACAAAACTCCGTCAATTCCACCTGCACTTGCTGCTTGGCTCAATAAAGACACCAATCAAATCAGTAGCGCTCTATCTCGTTTGATTGCTTTTACAAACTATGTTGAAGCATCTCCACAACATGTGGAATCTTTTTCACTTCTTGTTAAGGGAATGCTCCCACCAAAGGATCATCTTCAACTTATCCAACGGGTTGATACACATTGGAACTCTGATTGTGAACCTCACACGTGATCTTACCGACTCAGGGCTGCAATTGGTTTTTGAACCAAACACAATTGTGATTACGCCAAGTTTGCTCTCACTGAAAGCAAATGGGATTTAGTTTCCCACCTTGTTGACTTTCTTACGCCACTCAACACAGCAACTAAGATATTATTGGGTTCTCAATACCCAACAACTGCTGACGCTGCACCAGTTTATTTGTGGATATTGGAAAAATTGGACAAGGTTTGTTCTTTTAACTTTTCATTCATGTTTTACATATTGCTTACAAAACTGGTTATGATCGTCCACAGAGCAGGCAAGGCAACACAAACAAACCACTTCAAGCTGTGATTGGTCCTATGAGGATCAAGCTCCAGGAGTCCATGAAGCTGCGCTCAAAAAGCCCATCTATCTGTTTGCCAACATTCTTGATCCTCGAAGCAAACTCCTCAAATTGTCAGCATCAACAATAGAGATGGCTGGTTTGTATGACCAACAGGAATTGTGATCAAAATTTATCAAGGAGGCTGCCACTTTTCAGCAATAACCACACAAATCTTTTGAAGATCCTGATTCAGAGCTTGAAGAAGATGGTCCAAATTGTTTCATCTCACGTAAAAAAAGTTCACGGTTGAAGAAGAAGTCGAGATATATTGATCCAGTGGATGTGCCAACAAAACTGTTGCTCCTTTGGAATATTGGGGACTTCACGCAGGTGAATTTCCTATTTTGGCAAGGGTGGCTTCAGCATACTTTTCTATTCCTGCTACCAGTACACCCTCGGAACAGTCATTTTATGCTGGCAGGAGAGTGTGGACAGATGAACAGGCCACTATGGATGAATTGAATTTTGAGGCATCAATTTGCCTCAAAAGCTGGGACAAGATGGCCTTATTTCACTCAATCAAAACTACTTAAATTCTACTTACAAAACTTTGTTATATATGTTTGCTTGTATTTCAGCCTGAAAAAATACATGAGTTGTGCTGAAAAAAGAAATGAATCACGCTTTCTGAACACATATTTGGACATTTTGTCCCCGGGCTAGCCCGTCGACGGGCCGGAATGCGAAGCGCTCCGGGGCCTCATCCCTTTTGAAGGCAATTCGGGCTTAGCCCGGCCCGCCCGCCGGGCGGCCCGAGAAACTGCGGCCCGGGTGAAGATCCTAGCTACAGATAGTCGCAGTATGTATGTACATATGAACTTGGAAGAAAATTTAAATTACCTCCAGCTCAATTCCTACCAACAAACTTGATTGCAAGAACTCAGAGATTCCGTATCAGAAAGCTACTCATTTCGATTGTGGCAGCTATGGTTGAGAAACGCACGGTGACAGTCAGTAGAGATTCCCTCTACAAATTACTACAACCAGTACTAATGCCTCAAACTCTGCTTACATTATTGATGCTTTCTCAAATCTCCAGACTCAAGTTGACTTTTCTTGTCCTGATGGACTATGGAAATCCGAGACGCCTAACAGAATTGTGGGGGTCTGCAATCTACTGGACAAACATCACGTGCACGACTCACTTCGCGACCCGCCAGAGCAACGCTATGAATCAAAGTGTCCTCATGAATTCAGCCTGCACAGACAAAAGACTATCAAGTTGTCGGACCCGCCGCCGACTGCACAATCACTCCCGGTCACAGGAAACATACATGGTACAGACGAATTGATTATCCATCTGAGTGATTCTGTCTGCACAATGTATACCGGATGGAGCATGAGTTGGAATGTCAGTTCAGATCTTTGCTGTAATCCCCAGATTTTTTCATGGAGGTGACATTGATATCCTTGCAAATCACAACCTTGACAAAACGTGGGAAACACCCAGTTTTCATTTTTTCGCGAAGAAAAAAATCTAGTCATTACAAGGGGTCGGCTCGCTTGGCACAGCGACCCATTCAAGTGGAAGACTATCACCGTGGCCAAAACAATGGACGTCAAGAAACAGCTCGAAGTACCAGGTTCCAAGGCAAGTATGCACGGTACGCTAGCGACTCCGTGCGGAACACTGAAAGTTTAACACGACTTGCAATCACAGGGCGAACTCCACTTTGTAGCATCCTGGTCCTGTGAAGATGCAGCGTCGAGGTTGCATAGTACTCAATGCGAGTTGGATGATGCGAGAAGAGCAATGGCGCGGATGCGCAAAACAGTGATTGACACTTTCAGCCGCCCCTCGATTGATATCACTCGTTTAGTTTTTCGTTGCAAGCGCAGTGGAACCGTGAAAAATTTGTATGTCGCAAGTCACATACTTACACAGTTCGAATACTTCCAAAAATGTCAGTCTTAGCTGTCTGTCCTATCTTATACATATAAGCAGGTCACTTACCTGGCTTGTTGTGAGCTTACCCAGGCCATTCGCCAGAATATTCTGAGACTCAAGGTGTGGATGAACCGTTGCTTGAATTGGATGGGACGGGACATCTCAGTGACGGGATAGGCTGTGGCGATTCCGACGATGAATGGGATAGTGAACCCGATGATTTTGGACCACAGAAGGTACCTAATCAGATCTCATGGAATTTTCAGTGATTCATTACAGATCATGTGCGAAGTAGATCAACTGATCTGTGATAGTAGAATGTTACCTTCAAAGCGACTATCCATGTTGCAGACACCGCGTCAGTGACGCTCTTCTCATTTATGCACTCCTTTTGTAGGAAACTCATTTCAATACCTCAGTCGACGAACGTATAAAGCCTTTATAGACTATGCAGTCTGCGGGTCAGTGAACTTATTACTTCCAGCACAATGTGAGGATGAACATTGCAATCCAACTCGCAAAACTGATCTTTTGTTTTGAAACTAGAGCTCTTTACTTTGCGCCTCTGCGATCTACATATCAAGAGTACTGCAAAAAGCAGGCTGTCGAAGGCCCAGGAATTGAACAATCTTCTGAGTCTTCTGGGACAGACAAAGATTCAAAGATGGATGAAGATTCAGAGAAGGAAGAGCCTCCAGAGAAAGAAGAGTCTTCAGAGAAGGAAGAATCTTCTGACGACGAGAATTGTACTCCTTGGTCTGAGTGGGCCAACGCTCACAGCACCTCTTACACCGCTGTAGCCGGATTCAAGACTCTCACAAGCCCAAAGAGCATGTACCGTCTGGCCGATAGTAAGTAGATCTCAATATTCTAAGTGGGGTGATATAACATGACTTTTGAAGGATCTCTGATGCACAATTGATTTGATGAAAACAGTGCTAATCATTTCTGAACTTAAAGCTATATGTCAGAAGCAAATTGTTGCGTCTCTAGATGTGAAGAATGTAACCACCGAAATCCAAAGCCCAGTTTTTGAGCAGCACCAGGAACTTCGTGTGGATGCCTATAAATTTATACGCAAAAACTGGAAGTTACTCACCAGCTCTGATCGTATATCACTTATCACACATCTGTCACAAGAGGAGGCCACTCTTGTTGACCAACACATCCTCATGCATATTTCTCCCTGAAATTACTTTTATTTTGACATTCACCCTTTTGTTTCAAATTCTGGTTTCTTAGAGGTATCCTGACACAAGCGCAATTCTTGTTGAAAAAAATCTCTATGTATATATGTACATTCCTCTTTGTTAATTCTCAATCAAAGCTAGTGACAAGGTAATTAAAGACAGTTATAGATAATCAAAAGAAACCCCGTATCTACATCTGTACTTGGCTTTTAAGAAAACTGAAAATATTAACACTTGATGTGTATCTATCATCACTGGTCAGATAAATCATGAATGAGTAGGTTCACATAAAAGGGAACTTGCAACAGCGATCAATTTAGATGTTGAATATTCAATGTATGAATGATAAAAAGAAAAAGATCAATTGGAAGAAAAAGTTTCAAGGAGTTAAGGATCCCAATGGAAAAAACTTCAATGGATACCACTTCAGACAGTCATATGAGCAGAGGAGGAAGATCTAAGTCAATGCCCAATATGCTATTGTGATTCATTTGTAGCTGTATCACTATGGCACTGAGTTAGGGACATGTGGGACCCCTTCTTACCAAGACCACCTTGTTTGTGTTCTGTTTTGTTTGTTCAGATTGAACTGTAACTATTACACAGCATGTCCATGTTAAAGTCAGAAGCTCACTAATGGGCAAGGGATATGTTTGCTCAAAGTTACAAACATGCCAAAACCAATAATTGGTTGTAAAAGTTGAAAAAATAGTTAGGAGTCTCAAGTCTGCACAAAGATTATGTACAATTTCACCTCCCTTGGCCCTCCAGCAGAGTAAAATTTGAGATTCTTCAAAAAACTCATGGGAGCAGGTGCTTTTCAGATGTGGCTTTCAACTTTGCAGTTGTGTTGTACTTCTTTTACTCCAAAATGTTCTAGTGTTGGAGAGGGAAAAGTATCACAAGCTGAACTTAACCTTCCCGTGAAAAGTAAGGTTCATAATTTATCCTTACTCAAACAAATTAGCTCTCACATTGCAAGATCAAAGAGATAATTCTTGTTTACAAGACTAAATTTTGGTCAAAAATGAAAGTATCCTATCATTCTATCTTGATGTTTTGTGCTTCTTGTGTCATTCATTCATTTATGGATTAAATACCGATGTGCTCAAAGACGTGGGTAAAAATGTACAATACAAGCTATCTTCTGATGGATCTTTTGACCACAGATTTCTGTGGTTCCAATGAGATTTTTGAATCCTTTGACTTACTCATATTTTTTGTGCATCTTCTCATAAGAAAACCTTGTAAGTCTTTGAAAATATGAGTATCTGTTTGAACCTGATTAAAGTGTTGGATTGAATTTGTAAACTCGTGGTAGCAGTGCAGCATAGACCAGGCTATAGGTGCAGTAAAATGTTTTCAAATTCACCTCCATGCTCATCTTGGCTCAAAGACCAGAGCTGAGATATGTGAGGGTGAATTAGTTGGGAACTTCAACATATAACAGTCTAGAACTGTTCCCCACCGCCTTCCTGGAACTTCCCTCCTTTTCCAAAGCACTTTCCCACAATCCCTTATGATTGTTTAGCCAAAACTCATCCTGACTTCCAACCTTTCTAGATTAAAAGTAAGCAAGTCCCTGGACTTGTGGGGGTCGGGCAAAAGCCTACATCAGTCAAAAATTCTGTGTCTTGTGGAACTTCTGTCCTGTGATAGCCTGGTCCCACTGGACATAAGCCTCAGAAAGTGCTCCTTGGGTTTGGACCATGCTGCCAGAATCACTTGGTGATACCTCAAGATTCAAAAATTTGAGTGTGGAAGCATGACTAGGGGGACTTGCCTTTTTTTAATGCTTTATGCTGCACCAACATACTGAAGCATAGATTCTTTGTGATTTGTAGCATATCTGTCATGGTTTCCAAAAGAGATGGTATGAAATCATTCTAATCATCTTTGATTTTGATAATATCTCTGCTAGTGACTCTTGTTTTGCCTGTTACCATCAAGATGATTCTGTCACAAAATATGCACTGCTTGGATCAGGTCTGGATGTCTCATGGTATGCTGTGAATTGTGCTTCATTTCCTTCCTTGACACAATTAGTATGAAACTCGGGTTTGTATATGCTTCTCAGGATTAAACTTTCCATTGGAAATTTGCAAACCTGGGGGACGGCTTGCCAAAATGGGACACTGATTCTATTCGTAATAATACTTGACTTATATTTTCAGTCAAGAGTGCATGACTTAGCACTGTTTCTCAATCAGTAAGAGTGTGGTTTATCTTGTTTGAATATCAAGGGCTAAAGTGGTCAAAGTTGAAATGCCTATGCTCCAGTCCAAAGAGTATGTACCGCCTGGCCAATAGTAAGTGAATTTCAACATCACATGTTGCTTTGAGCAGTGAGTTTATATGAAGGATCCCTGACGTACATTTTTTTGATAGAATCAAGCGTTGATATTCCGCGAACTCAAAGAGATATGTCGCAAGCAAATCATTGACTCACTGTGTAAGAAATTTGATCCCTGAAATCCAGAGCCCGCTTTTTTGAACAGCACGATGAACTTCGTGTGGATGCCTATAAATTGGTCCGCAAGAACTGGAATTCACTCACCAAATCTGAACTTATCACATTTATCGCACTTCTCTCGCAAGAGGAGGTGTCTCCTGTTGTAGCACTTGTAGAACATACACTTATGCGTCTTTCTTCCTAAAATTTTGCTTTCATTATCTGTGTCAACTCATTTGTTGTGTTCATGCTAAATTGTGATGGATATCCCAACACAAACACAGACTTATCGAGAAATAAAATGTACAATTCATTGATTATTCATGTCATTCAAAAGATCTCTTGAAACAGGTCTTCCTTCAGAACAATTTTCGGCACAACAAAATTCCTATGAGCTACTCGAGTGAAGTCAGTGACAAGGTAATTGGATTAAAATGATAAAAATACACCCAAAATCGACACATTCCCAGTGTTTTTCACACCGAACAGAGAAAAAGGACAAAAAAAGAAGACGTTGTATGGGCTATGTACATACATCTTGTTATGTAAAAGAAAAGAGACGGTGTACCCTTTTTTTTTGGCTGCATTCAGGTCTTGTTAAAAAAGCAAGAAGAGACGTTTTTTTGTCTGGTTCTTTTCACAGATTCGACCGGTGTCGCTCAATTTTCTGATTCTTTGGACAAAATTCACCGGTCTGATCTAGTTTCAATTCCTTCTTAACCCTTGGTACATTGTCTCACAGGTGTTTTTTTATCATAAGTCACCAGAACTTATATTTGGACGCGTTTTCGTACCGCTTGGGATTTCCGAGTTGAACTCCCATCAACACAATGTGATGTCTCAAAGCCGAGATTGTTACGGTAGAGTCAAAGTATCAATTGAAAGGATTTGTGTCCAATTGCATGCACGCACAAAGGTAAATTGATTATGGGGTTGAACCACCAGCAAGATTGAAAGAAGTTTGAGACATTTTGATTTTGTTTACCAAGATCTCATGAACTGTATGTACTCAGATTCTCTTTGTCTTTCTTGCAAGGGTATCCTTTGTCCTCGATGAAAGGCTATCGTCTGTTTTCTTCTCAAGAGGATCACAGAGCGCGAGCCCATTCGCTTCTTCCACCCTTATAATCCTTCATTATTTGCCAACTAGTCAGATATCCGATTCTTTTTACTACATTTCTCATTTTCATCTCTTTATCACTTTTCATTCCGGCGTGTACTGGTTAGTCAGTGTCAAGATTGTCGAGATTGTTAAACTCAGTCATTAACAACAGCCACAGACCTGGTCGTATCAGGCCTTTACTTAGGGACTCTGTTTTATTTTTTCGAAACTCTTGACGGACTATCCATTTCGATCGTGGCAGTTATGGCTGAGCACCGTACGGTAACAGTGAGTACACAGAGAATCAACCTCAGATGAACAAGTACTCACAGTAGCGATCTCTTGGCCGTTGCTTTCTTTTCAAACTCTCTTTTCACACTCCATTAATTTCGACCTTCCAGACTCAAGGCAAATTTAATTGTTATTCTTGGCTGCCGATGTCCGAATTGACGCGTGATAGTGTCATCGCCGTCATAACTGACTATGATGAGCATCACTTACATCACCCACATCGAGACCCACCAAAGCATATCTTCAAGTCAAAGTGTCCTCATGAGTTTCATATGCGCAGAAAAGAAACCACGGAAACTACCAATGTGGGAAAGAGAAGGGTTGTGGACGCGGACGAGCTGATTGTCGAACTGAGTGACTCGGTGCGGACTATGTATGCCGGATGGAGCATGAAATGGGAGGTCAGTTAAGAACATCACTCGATCACTTGGTTTCCTTCCATAGAGGTGACGTTAATCTTCGTGCAAAACACTATTTTGATACAACATGGGTGCCATCTAGTTTCAAACTGCTACCGGCAGAAATCGCGGAAGCGCTGTTCAGGTCATCCAACAGGGTATGACCACTTTACACGGCGAGCCACTCGATTTGAAGACTCTCACTGTGGGAAAACCGATGGTCGTAAGGAAATTGCTCGAAGAAGCAGTTGATACTGTAAGTCTGCACGCTATAGATACGAATCCTGATTGAACACTTAAGCTTTATCACGACTTGCGAGATCTCAGACGCTTTACTTCCAAATAGTATGGACTCGTGAAGACCCAGGATCAGGGTTGATTGCTCTGAGGAGATTGATGGCTCAAACGCGCGCCAAAATGGTTGAAGCTTTTAAATCCCCCTCGATTGATATCACTCGTTTGGTTTTTGATTCAAAACGTAGCGGAACTCCTAAGCATTTGTATGTCTATAGTAACGTACTCAGACAGTTTGAATACTTTGAAAAATGTTAGTCTATAGCCTTTCATTCCATCCTACTCTACTTATCTACTCAACAAATTTGCATACCTCCGCCGCTTTGACTCATGGTTCACCTAGGCCACTCCCCAGAATATTCTGAGACTCAACATTTGGATAGGTCGGCAGACCATGATGAGAGGACATACTGTGGCGATTCCGACGAGGAATGGGATCTTGATTCAGAAGAGGATTTCGAACCCGAAAAGGTACTTAGATCTCATGGTTCTTTGAGCAATTTATGAAGTCGAACTGATTTGTTATAAAAGAACACTGCATTCAAAGCAACTATTCATGTGAAAGACGTCTCGTTAGTGATGCTTTCTAAACCTACATGCTTGTCTTGTAGAAAACTCATCGTAATCTTGTAGTCGACGAACATATCGAGCATTTATCGACTATGCGATATGCGGGTCAGTAAAGATTATTTTCAATCCAAAACGTGATTGTGATCACTCCCGTATTCTTATAGATCTGTTTTGTCTGTCACAAACTTAGAGCTCTGCATTTCGCACCCCTTCTGTCCGCGTACGGACAATACTACCAAGAGACTTCCCTTACAGCTGCAAAAACTGGGAAAAAGAAGCAACCAACTTCTTGGCCTGTTTGGGCTAAAGCTCACTCCACTACTCATACCGATGTAACAGGTTGCAAAACTTTCACAAGCCCAAAGAGTTTATACCGTCTAGCCGATAGTAAGCAAATCTCAGCCTGATGTATTTCTTCGAGCCCTGGTTTCTAAAGCATTACTGACGCACTTTGATCCTGTGCAAATCAAGTGTTGATTATTCCCGAATTGAAAGAGATCTGCCACAAACAAATCATCGAGTCCCTTGAAAAGAGTACTGTGATAGCTGAATTACAAAGTCCATTGTTTGAGCAACATCGTGAACTTCGTTTGGCAGCCTATAAATCGATGCAAAAGAATTGGCGCACATTCTCAGGTTCTGAACTTGTTCCTCTTTTTACATGTTTACCAGAGGAAGAAGCGGTCATTGTTGTTAATTACTTACTTAAAGAACCTTGAATTTTTGTTTCTTGATCAACTCATTTATTTTGAATATCTTTTGTTGATCAATCTTCTTGAAATGTTGTACACTCTGAAATCAAATTAGTATCTTGATTCTTGTATCCTAAGGATAAATACATTTCCACAATTTAGAGCTAAGAAATGTTGATGTTTGTTTTGGTAAAAAAAAATTCATTGATGAACACCAGGTTTGAGTTTCGTCTTGTTCATGTTACATTAAACATCTCATTTATAATAGTAATACCCACCTGAAAATTCACAAGACAATTCCTCAACAAAACATATTTTCCTTTTTGACCATCTCATTTGGTTATCTCTTCAAAGTTAAACCACGCACAAGAACCAGCAAAAGTACATACCATCGAGAATCATATATTGCTTAAGCTCAACAAAGAACCACTTCCAACAAGAATTGTACAAAGTAAGAATATGAAAGTCATACCCTAAGAATCCTTTTAAAGGTCATTATTAGCCACCTAACATTTTTCAAGTCAACTCTGTTCCATCAGAATTTGAAAAAAGTTGACTTTCTTTCTCAATGACCAATATATGAGGCAAGATTTTACACATTTGGGTCATATCAGAGCCTTTCTTGAAGATACTAATTGTATAAGAAATGATGCTTTCTTCTCCAGAACCTCAGAAGTCAGTTTTCCACCCAATCAAGCTGATCTCAATATTATACAAGCTCAACATGATCTTACCTTTGTCATTGGAAATCAAAACAGTAATCATAAATCTCAAGTTTAACCACTCTCATCATCAAGTACTCCAACAGTTTGTACCCCAAATGAGTATTCTTTGTATAAAAAATATTACAGGTGAGTTTTTTTGTGAGCTGAATGTAAATTGAAAACACCAGAGCCCTGACATCATCTTTGCAGGGATTCTTGGCCAATGCATCTTCTAGGCCAGATGGCCATTGATGTGATTCAGAAGGGACCAGCATATGTTGATAGGCATGTCAAGGAGTTTATTCAATATTAGTCCTTTTCTGTTAAATGTCAAGGTTCAATCTATCTTAAAAATATTTAGGATTTGTCAACTCCCAGAAGTCAGACTATGAATGGTTCCAAATGAAGTTCTTATGAGTCAATCTTATACCTCACCTCCCTTGATTTATATAAATTCAATTGCCTGATAATTTTATTGCTGAAGATGTATGATATCACCTTCAAATTATAATCCAACTTTTTTTTCCATTTCAAGATCCATAATCCAATACTCAAACAAAACTAGAACTAGAAATAAAATCCGAATTCAGCCTAGAATCCGAAAGTTTAATTTTTCAAACTCTTTATCCCGTAGAATAGCCGATTCCAAAGCAGTTCCTGATTTTTGTAATCTACCTGTTGACCACCAAACCGAATTGATTTCATTAAATTTTCTAAACCCAGCTCGTTTTCCAACACAAGGTAAAAGTTTCCTTAATTTAGTAGTATGAGTTTTATTGACTATAATCATAGGTTTCAACTTTCTTCTTTTCGAATGTGAGATGTACCGGTGATTAAATGTTGTTTACCTGCTTGTGACTTTTACCAAAACAAAACAAAATCAACATCAACATTCTTGGTTTCGAAGTCAAGAGAAGGAAACAAAAACTTACACGTTTGAATTGACCATGACCAGTCACAAAGAATCGTTTGGATGTACCTTGATGAGTTTTTAGTTTATATCGATTTGGTTTATTTTTTGGTTAACTTGGTTTCCAATTTGATGGAATTGATGAAGAGAAAAGTCTAAGGGGTGTAATTGAAATGATAGGTTTTGGTATTCTGAATTGGTTGTGTAGTCGACATGCCTTTGATGGTTGGATTGATCGATGACTTGATGAAATTAAGAGTGAGATGGTCATGAAGAAGTTTGGATGATTCTTGAGCTGATTAGCGGTTGGTAGCGCATGTGAGCAAGTTACCAACCACAAACGAGTGTGGGTGCCCTTGTCCCGTTACACTCTGAGCAACAAAAGACGCGAGTGAACTTGAGGCTTCGATCCGCGAGCGAGGGTCATGAGCCCTGAGGGACCGCGCGGCCCTCCTCTGGAGCTGTTCAGGGGCGGGGCCATTCGACTACAGATCATGGCCAAGTTTTGGTCAGATTGATCAGATCGACATCATCATTCAAGATTATCATCATCTCACTATCACCATCACCATCACCATCACTAGGAAAGAAAAGAATAAAGAAAAGAAGGATGCAAGACTTACTAGACGAATTCGATCCATTATCATTAAATCAAACAAACAAACTCAACACCATCTCAATCAAACCAATCAATCCATCACAACAACAACAACAACAACAACAAACTTTATCATCATCATCATCATCCAAACCATTATTCGATTTCAATCCAACAAGACCAGCACCAGTTTCAAACACATCATCAACAACATCAATCTTAACGAACAACAAAACCATTCAATCCACTACCATCTCATCATCAGATCCATTAGATGCATTTTGTTTACCATCCATCGATCAAAGCTCATCAAACTCATCTCTTTTAAGTAAATCAGATCAACTTTTAATCGAAGCAAAACAAAGAGACAAATTAAGAAAAGAAGCATTAGAGAAACACTTGAGTCATGTTCCATTTGAAGAGATCTCAAGACCTTCAAGTCCATTGATCACTTTAACTAACTTAGAAACCAATGAAGCAATCAAAAGTCCTAAACCCAATTCATTCAAAAACTTAGAGCCTTCATCATCAAGCTCGATCAAGATCCCAACCGAATATTTTCAAAACCAACATAAATCTAAACCTAATCAATCCAATTCACCCAAACATACGATCAAAAAACTTGACTCTAATCCGAATTCACCTAAACATCAAATCCTCAAAAGTCTTGAACCCGAAACAAAAGTAGATCAAGAAAAACTAGCAGCTGCTCTAGAAGAAGATTTTGATGAGTTCGTCAGTTCTTCGAACCATCCGCCTCCCGTGATTTCAAAACCTATGAAAGAGATCGAGATGATGAAAAGTGAAAGTCTTAGTTCCATGAGTTTTGATGGACCAGAAGGAAGACCCATCCCCATCAAACTAATCGGAATCAACCCAACTGCCCAATCAATAATGGATGAAGAACTAGCCGAAGGTGTAAGCATTCCTCTTCCTTCCCGCAACAAAAAAACCCATCAAACCTAACCCAAAAACGTTGGGTTTTTTTGGTTGTTTATAGATCAGATTACATTTACCTACAAGATTAAAGATTTCATCTAAATGGGAATTGATTTATTCTATAGACCAACATGGAACTTCTTTATCTACACTCTATACTCAATCAAATCATCAAAAAGGTTCATGTATCTTAATTTTAAAAGATCATACTGATCATCGATTTGGTGCTTTCCTTAATGAATCTTTAAAAGTTTCAAATCAATATTATGGAACTGGTGAATGGTAAGATTCCAACTAATCGATTTGTCTTTTTTTTCTTGAAAGCTAATGTGTTTTTTCTTGTTTTTCTTTCGCTTTTTCTTTTTTCTTTCTGTTGGGTGCGGTTGGATTTAGTTTTTTATGGAAATCAATTGAGTTTGATCCAAGTGATTTTAGAATCGGATTTTGTGTTAAGAAATATGAATGGACAGGTATAAATGATTACATGATCTTAAGTGATCATGAAATGTTAAGTGTAGGAGGAGGGTAAGTCTATCACCCCCCTTCGCCCGACCAATACTCTTGATTCTCAGTTAATTCTTTTTCTTTTGCGATTGGATTTAAAGGGATGGTAAATTTGGGTTATGGATCGATTCGAATTTAGAAAAAGGAATTTCAACAAACTGTTCTACTTTTAATAATGAAATCCTTTCTAATTCTAAAACGGAATCTAATTTGATGGGTAGAGAGATTGGTTCATTTGATATTTTAGGTTTAGAATGTTGGAGGATTTTGGTTTGAATAATTCAGATTAATATATCATCAAATCTAGTTCATTAGAACTTTCTCTTTTCTTTTCTTTTGGTTTGGTTTACGATTCGATTCTTTTATGGTTTTTTTTGAGGTTTTCGATTTGATGAAGTTTGATAAGTTGGTTCATTTTATTTTTGGTTTGCATGTGATGTTTTGGTTTGTAGATAGATGAGATAGACTTACTTCATATAATATGTATATACAAAAGCTCCTAATGCGATTTTTTTATAATTAATGATCTTTTTGAAGGTTTTTGATTTTTTTGGGGGGTTTGGTCATGATGATTTATTTTGAGAAAGTTTAATAAAATTGAACAAGTTTAATGTGTTTGGTTTATATACTTGACTGAAGTTAACCAAGAAAGAAACTCGCATTGGTCTTTTGAGGTAGGATACTCTAAGAACAACAAACTTGAAGTCCAAAGATCTGTATTGAATACCTACTTAAATTTTTATCAAATCTCACTGATGTGAGACACTTTAGCATCAAATCAAATGTGGGGTTTTGTCTTGAAGAGATTTTTTTTCAACAGAGATCATCTTGATTCTGGAGACAAAAAGTATAAAAGTTCAATATAATTCATATTACATGAAGAAAGTTAACCAGAAGAATGATTTTGAAAGACAAATTACAAAAGAAAAAAATAACCCATGTTATGATCCCTGAGCTCAGTGAAAATCTTACTGCTGAGTATCTTTGACCTACCTCAATCCTGAAGTGACTCTTGCTGTCAACTTCTTGTATGTCACAGTCTGACCCACTACACTTCTTGTGATTTGTCAGCCTGTTGGATCATGGAATGCAACTCATCATTACTTGTGGTGTTAGTTTTTGGTAACTAGTTATTATCTGATGAAAATATGGTGGCTCTAAAGTGTCACTTTAGTTACTGTCAGCCCTGATCCCTGTGTACAGGCCCACATGAGACCAACAAACTTGCATGCAAATGTATGTAATGCATCTGTAATGGAGCTTGTCTAAAACCATGAGAATTGAATCTCAGGGTTCAGTATGAAGAGTAACTCAAGTAGGGCTGTGACCCGGCCCTGAGTGTGACGGGGCCGCCCCGTCACACCGCCCGGCCCTGTGTGGACCCGAGGGCCTTTGAAAATCGCGCAGGGCAGGGCAAGGCACGCCCTGAGCCTCAGGAGCCGGGACACCTCGGGGCCAGGCTCACTTGCAGGGGCAGAAACAAGGTAAAAGACATCATAACTCGACTTAATTTCAGCAGTTTTAAAAATTAAAACTATAAGACTTTAACAGCCTATTATAAAAAGTGAAAACAATTTCAAGAAACAATTCAAGGTAATCCAGTTTAATGTAATCCAGAGAGTGTACTCAAAAATAAAAAAAAATTCTTGAGAGCCTACTGAACAAAAAAAATTACCAATAGAAATAAAAGAAAACAATTTACTAAGACTTTAATTCACTGATTAAAATATAATAAACTAAATTATTTATTCAAGACTTTAAGCCAGCTCTTGAGAAAAACTTGAGCCTCGAGATTGGAGGAGGTAAAAGATGCTCGATGGTCGCTCATCACTCGCAATGCATTAGAAAAAGTGCTCTCGGAGGGAGCGCTGGTAGCTGGTACTGCAAGCATTGCAAGTGCCATGCAAGTCAAGTTGGGCCAGTGACGTTGGCTGGTCTTCCAGTAGTCCATAGGATCACGTAACTCGTCCTCTTGAGGTGCGGTCAGATATTCTTTGACCTCATCTTCAATCGGAACGGTTTTTCGGCGCTTGATGAAATGTTGAGGACGATCGGGGGTGATGGTTTCCTCAGGTTCAACGATTTCGATTTCGGGGTCAAGAGCAAGTTTAAATTTGGTTGCTTCGTTGGTAAAGTATTCAATTAAGTCTTCATGACCCCAGCCTAGCGATTCCATTGTCTGAGCCTTGACAGCAGTGAGTTTAAGACGGGGGTCGAGTATCGCAGAGCAGATGTAGACTGCCTTTGTTTGGGCAGCCGATTGATATTGGAGGACCTTCCGTATCATTGGCATTATCGCAACCTTCAACTCCTGACACGTAGATTCGTTCCAGGCCTAGATAATGGCAGAGATATCAGTATGTAATAAAAATTGAATTAAAAATGGAAGAACAAGATGTTAAGAAGTTACCTTTTCAAGTCGCTCCACGAGCCATTGATAATCTGGCATAACTTGGGAGAAAGTCGGATAAAGATGACCTTCAAGAGTTCTGATTACATGAGCCAGAGGTGATAAGAAGTGGACAATGTTTTCAACCAAGTCCCATTCGGTTGAATCAAGTTTGTAAGGTTCAAGAGTAGGGTCGCAGTTAAATTGATATTGTAAGACAACCTTGAGCTCAAAGAAACGTGCAAGTGAAGCATGGGTTGAAGACCACCACGTAGATACCTCGTGAACTAAACCAACCTTGCGTTTCAAAGCAGCACAGCCCTTGATAGCATCGTCGAGTGCTGTTTTAAGCTGACTACTATGCTTGATACGCTTGTGAAATGCTCGGATTCGAGTGAGTACACTGCCAATCTCAGTGTGCGAGGTAGGCTCGATAAAGAGGGGAATTGAAGAGTCTTGTGGTAATGACGGATCGAGAGCGTTTACCGGAGGGGGAGCAGCCTTGCGGTTGAAGACTGCCATACCAGCTTTTGCCACCAAATTGACAACGTGAGCTACACATCCGTGTAGATTTTGGGAAGAGTCGAAGTGGGGTACCATTCTTGAGAGACTTTGGCCCATGGTGGTGTTGTTGGAGGCGTTGTCCGCGGTGATGCAATAGAGACGCTCGGAAAGGTGGAATTGATCAAGGATGTGCTTAAGAAGGGATGCCAGGTTCGCACCAGTGTGCGGTCCTTCAATTGGCTTCAAAGCCAATGTGATCCCACGGATCACAAAGGACTGATCGATCCAGTGGGCAGTGACTCCGAGCATTGCAGTGTTGCTAGGTGAAGTCCACCCATCACACGTGATGCTGATGTGGGTGACAGAAGACAGGAGATTGATGATTTGATTCCGGGTTGATCGATATGATTCCAAGATTCCATCTGAGATACAAGTCCGTTTGGATAGGAGCGGGAGCGCTTGAGGGTTGATCATCGTGACAATTTCTCGAAATTCAGGTGCATCAAGGACCGTCATTGGGAGTTCTCGATTGACAACCAGGCGTACAAGCACGTCTTTGAGGTTGTCTCGACTGAGAGGTCGTACCTGTTGGGACAAAACATAATGATTAATGAAAAGATATAATAAAATGAAAGTAAAAAAAAAGTACCTTTCACACCGTTCCATCAACAAAGAGAGCTGCTAGAGTAGGTTGCTCGGTTTGGATAGGCGGTTCGATGTGATGACATCGGGACAAATGGCGAATCATCGATTTTGTGCTAGCGTGCTTGTCCACAGCCAGAGCTTTGTTGCAGATCGCAGCTGGCGTGTCGGAGTCTTCGTTAGGATCAGGAATTAGGCAGCTATCAATAAAGCCATCTTTAGCTCGGCAGATATTGTTCGTCACACCGTCTTTTTCTTCTTGGCGAAAGTACTGCCAAACCCAAGAACTTTGGGCAGTGGAGGTGGTATCTGAAGCAGCAGCAGAGATGGAATCGGATGGGGCAAGACTAGTGGGAGCGTGGGTACTTGCTGGGCTAATAGGAGCACTCAAAAGGGTAGAGGACATTGCTGGACGGAACAGTTGAGACGAAAGCCTGGTGATTGGGGCGGAATTGATGGGCATGATATCTATTTAACTTGAGGAATCAATCGACAAATGTCCGTGACGGTGATATCGGAGAGAGGGTACGGATTCGGGAATCGGATTGTCCGTGATGGAGGTAACAAGGTTCAACCTTGTACTTGGAGCTGAAAAAAAATGGGGTGAAGTCAATGTGAACACGTATTCGTGTGTTTTTGGTGAGGAAATATAGCGGGCACCCGGCCGGGTCGGGGCGCCCGGGACACCCTCAGGGTTTTTGCTAGTATCACTAGCTTAGGTTAACGTGGACCGCGGCGCGGACCGCTGGCCTCATGGATATCGTCGGGCAGACTCGGCCGGGCGGGGCCAGGGCCGGGTCACAGCCCTAAACTCAAGCAACAAGACTTGACTATGACTTGAGTAAATTGAAACCTAACCCAAAGAAAATCATTAAACCTAAGCACCAACCACAAGTTGACACCTAGGTCTTGGAATATACAAACCCTTCCTCTTCTGACTTTGGAGGAAGAAACAACTTATTATCATTATACAACTCTTCATCCAATCTTACTTGATCCCTCACCAAGAATATTGAGTACAGTGATTCTGTTGTTTTCTTGATTATCAAAGTTCTACTCTTCTACTCTTCATTTAGGTCAGTGTAAAACCAAAAATGTTGTTCTGAGCTTGTGGGATTATCAGCTAACAGATCAAGCTTGGAATTTACAAAGGACACCTCATGGGATGGCCTAAAGTACCCTGCGGCACTTCTGACTCCTCAGAGTATAAAGTGCTTCAGGCTCCAGAGGTGTAAGGTCAACCAGAGCTCCTAGCCAGATCCTTAGAAAGGACAGCTCTAGCCAGATCCTAAGAAAGGACAGATCAGCCATCCCACTGGCTTCAAATCCAGTCTTCACTTGGGTATACCAAGTGAAGACTCTATCTTTTGTTTGCACTTCATCTTTTCAGTGAAGAGTCAGTCCAATAGTTGCTCACCCCTCATAGTCAGATTGTTGGTGTTGACAAAAACAATATTCCTGACCCTGAAAAAGGTCTCTGGACTAGTGCTGATCCTGGAAAAATGTCTAAACCCATGGCAGTCAACTCTTGTCCTCATCATGGATCAAATACTACTATTACATCATATATTGGACCATGAGACAAAATAATGAAGTTTTCAACTGGCTTAAGGAAGTTTGAACATCATATTTCACCAATGAAAAATAAAAAAAATATGATTTTTTCATGAACATAACTGTATCAGTCTACTTCTGAGACTCTCTGAGACTAACAGAAAAGTACAGCAAATGGTGGCTAGATTTGATCATCAAGAATTCAAAAGAGCCATCAAGACTTCAAGAAATTCATCATCCAGGATTGATGATAGTTTTGTTAAAGCATTAATGCACATGATACATTTATACAGATTTCAATCTTTCAACTCACCCCAATTTTTCTAAAATATCTATAGATGATGTTTTATTGCTACAACCAAACCAAAGAATTGGTGTTCAATAGTTTTGACCAATGAATGCCTACACGTCCCATGTAGTTTGTGGAGCTGTGAGTATACAGGCTTGAGAAGAAAAGGAAGCAACCCACCAAAAAAAAACACCACACAAAAAGGGATTGTGCTATTCTTGTATGTCTCAGCGTCACTCTCAGGTAGTCTCCAAAAAAGACTGATACCATATCTCTCTGATTTTTCTCAATCTAGTCTTAAACTGAAATTTGATTTTTATTCCTTTTTTTAAAAATTTCAACATATTATAATGGAATAGTTGTAGATCTTGAAGCCATGACTTTTTGGTGATAATGCTTGGAAAGAAATCAATAAATGTGTCCGACTTATGAATGACTTGTATGGAAAAATCCAAAATCAAATTAACCATGCTATGGGTGTCTAATTTTTATGTGGACACAAATCAATCATGAATTCCGAGTGAGCTATGCTACTCTAGGTCTGAGAATGAAAAGTATTCTTCCCGTGACGCGTCCCACAACCAGTTGGATTTCCGTCTTGCAATAAGAGATCCAGGTGAAATCTGCTTTTTGGCGTCTTGACATTTAATACACCAACCTAACAACCAAAATCGAGACCCGCAAGAGATCCAGGTACGGAAGGGAGTTTTTCGGATTGTATGAAATCGTCATCATCATAAAAAACGTTTGAATCCAGAAGACCTCTGACTAGATTACGGACCCTCTTCCTGCATTTGTTTCATCCTGCACCGTCACTAGAAACCTTGTGCAAGCTTAATGGGACAAGAAATGAACCCGAAAGAGATCCAATCAGATGAGATTTATCAAGAAGATGACGATGACGTCTTGTAACCATCAAATTTTCTGATCATCCTGAAGCAAAAGTCCCTTGATCAGGAGACCAATCTCTTCTATTGAGTTGAAGAACAAACAAAACTACTTCTACTGAACTTGTGACTTCCAATCCTAATCCAAGTATGGCTGTACTTTCCTCATGATCTGAATACGTACATAGTTCAAGTCTCACGATCGTATCATTCGTACGTCGTGATGAAAGAAAGAAAAAAGATGAGACTGCTTATCAACTGATGGTCTGATCAACTGAGGATCGAATTAAATAGGGACTGGGCGAGGTTTCGACCGACAGAGGATTTAGCCACCTCAATAAGCGCATGAATCCCCTGGAAGTCGACCGAAGCGATTTATGCAAACAGGAGGTGTCAGGATTACTCCTACAAGCCCAAGAGACCCGACTGTCAGATGATTTCACCAAAACCAGAGCGAGAGCAACCTGTGAAAGGTATATCAGGCTATCCAGAAGCGTTCTGCCATAGGCTTTTGGCTGAGGTGGGGGGGGAAATTTTGAATAGACAGCTCGTCTTAGGGAGGGTCATGCCTGTGCGCCACCCTATTTTTTTTAGTGCCATAAAGCTTACTAAAAAAAATAAGGAAATTTCATATTGATTGAACAGTGGCTTAGCTGTTTGCAACTCGCTTTCAACTACGGTTGAATTGCAATTTTGCAGAGCTTCGCCCAGTCCCTAATGAGACGCTTTGAAGTTTTCAGGTTGATGCATCCAAAAGGTAAAAAGCTTCCAGATTTGGAAAACCCCACTAAAAAGGTATGCAAATCAGAAGACCATCATGTGACTGCATACATACATATAGTCTGATTAAAGAACCAACCTCATCGGTCATCGATGAATTGAGTGACCGTCTAAAACCACAAAGTTCAAGTTACAAAAGTCATCATCCATGATCAAAAAGGGGTTCATTTCGGTGTCATCGTCACGACTTACACCAAGTCGAAGTTCAAGATAAGGCTGTGCAGCAGTCAAACATATTTGAATGAAGGTGGGGAAGCAGCGAAGGCGGGGATAATAGAATTGTATCATTGATTCATTTAAATTTTTCATCAAAAGAGGCTGCGAGATGGTCTACAGTTTAGGGGCTACCTCTGCTGACTAACTTCACGGCGAGTTGGTGGTACATAACACGATTGATGACCGTTAAGTTGATACATACATATGTTTGAGATATCCTCTTATCTCACTTGGTTTCCAAGCATACATAGCTGGATCAGTCGGATAGTTAGTTTTCGATTGCACATCAACAAAAGCAAGCAGATAACTGGCCATATCGAAATGGCAAGCTTTCTGTAAATTCCAAAGACAAAATGGCGTGATTTGAAAAGTACCAAAGGCAGTTTTTTGAATTCTATTTTGCGTGATGATTGAAATTGGTTGAAGAGATGGAAACCATATCACAGTACAAACTAAAACTTTACGTTGTCGCTGAGCCTTTGAAGTCTGTCTGAATCAACAAGTCTTGTTGTCATCGTTGTAAATACCACATTCAAATATTTCCACACACTAAAAAAAGAGGTTTTCTAGGACTTAAGAATTTTAGGAGGTCTTATGTTACACGTCATTGTTACCGATCTCCAAATTGATATGTTTGATTGAAATCAAATGAATTGAATTGAATGATTTAAAAAGACTTAATAATCAAAACCTGACTGTCTCTTTGACTACGATTAGATATTTACAGTTTGGTTTCTACTTTAAAAATAAAACAGTCTCATCCAGTCCATGCTACTTTTCAATTTCATCCCAATTCATCATCATCATCATCATCATCATCTCCATCAACAGCCCCGCCCCTACCCTACATCTCCAAGGCATCCTCCGTTGTTTCATTCCAATCTCGTTTCCTTTTCTGATTAACCAGACTGTAGGTTCGTGAATCGGTTGTAAAGCAATCCATCTATCTATTCTATTCTATTCGATCTATCTATAATTACAATCAGACACTTGATTACCTTGTTCTCTTTTGGATTAATCATCATCGCTGTCGTTTGTCAACCTTCACTTAACAAAACCTTCAAAGACCTTCTCTCAATCCAGTTTATTATCATTTATTCTGAACTGTATTACAAGTTTCGTTTTGGTGTTTTTTTTTGTTCTTTGCTGTATAGTTTATCCAATATCCTGTGACTTGAATTTTGTTTGAGTCTATTTTTTTTTACCAAATCAGGATACAGTCCAAATTTACTGCCGGTCGACTTAAAATCCAACTACATACAAAACTGTTTGTTTCATTTCAACGATTGCCAATAAGTGGTTTTCAACCTTCCATTTCTAGTTTTTGATTTCTTCATTAGCACCAATCATCATTATTTGATTTTCTTTTAATTCTGACTTCAAACTCCTTAAAACCTCTCACTTCCTCTCTGCCTTCAACATCCTCCTCATTAAACTCAACAACATCAATGCCTCATCACTCTACATCCATCTCTTCTACTACCACCCTCTCCTCTCCTTCTCGTCGTGCCTCTAAATCAAAACCTTCATCCATCATTCGTCTCTTTCCTTATTCTCCTCCTCGTCCGACTACTCAGCTTCCTACTTCAAACAACAATATGCCTTCATCAACAGCCTCACCTGCTCGTCCACTATCATCCTTATGCAAACCTCGCCGCAAAGTCAACGCAAAATCAAACAAACCATTAGAACCAGCCCGCTCTATCGCCGTTCAACGAGTCTCAATCCCTGCATTACAAGAGCAGGCCTCCCAATCAGATACCCCTCATCGCCTTCCTGTCAAGAAATCTCGTTCGGCTCAACGCTCTAAACCTCGGGATCGTGCTCGTTCTCTTAGCCCGGCTCGCTTGCCTGTCCTATCTACATTACGCTCACCACTTCAACCGACTGACTTGAACCCTCACCCTGCCTCGCCAAACCGACGCATAAGGACAGTCACTCTTGATGATCAACCGACTTTTGTTAAATTTCAGTCCCAGCCTGCTCATCATTCCCAGTCTTCCCTTGACTTTTTGGCTCATCCCCCTTGCAAGTCAGTCAGACCCAAAAAATCATCCAAGTCAAACAAACGCTCAACTAAATTTCGTAATGAAGTGAGATTCACATCCTTTCTCTCCTGTCTTCTGTCTTTCACACCTGACATCTTTGTTTTCTCTCCTAGCGTCGCCGCACTTGCACCGCTTCGTCTGATGAATCTGACGCTATGATTAATCTTGAGCCCATTAGAATATCACCTACTTTAGAGATGTCTCCAATCGAACAAACTCAACCTTTGAACCCTATCCGGGTAACCTCACCTCAAGAAATTGCTACCCAAGACGTCACTGCGCTCCCCAATTCGGCCCAGTCCATCAATCGACCCCCTTCCATTGGTGCGACCCTCCGACCTGAGCCTCTAAAATCGAAGGGCTCTTCCAGACACGGTCGAGCCAAGTCTGTAGCGTCTTTAGCAGATGCTGCTAAGTCCACCGAGGCTGACTCGCGTTCGTCCAAGTCTGTGAAGGACGATTGGGATATGCCACCCTCTACTGACGGTACAGGTCTTACTTGGCAACAGCGCAAGAAACCGAAACCCAAGTCGACTAGCGCACTTGATCACGAGGTACCTCACATGACCCCACCACCTGCCAGCAACCTGACCAAAAAAATGTTGCAGAACGAACCGGTCACCGGAATCTCCCCGCTTCTTCGTTCTACTTCTCTCCGCACCCGGCCAAACACCATAGCTAGTCGCCGCGGCCGTGCAGGATTGGCTCGAACACCTTCTGCAGGCAACGTTCAAAGCGGACCTGGTATGTTTGGTACCAACCCCAGTGGAGGTGGCATGACCCTCTTTGGATCTGGGAGACCTGCTGCTGCCCTTCGTGATGGCACCACTGGTTCATTATCAGTCCCTCCTTCGCCTACTCCAGATCGCAGCAGCTTTGGAAAAATACCAACTCCAACCGGAATGTCACATCCTATCGATATCGGTAATCCCGACGACTCTTCCCTCACTTGGCAACAAGCCATCATGCGATCATCCCCTCCTAAGAATGTATATCATAATGGTTCTCTTGCTCCTACTAGTCTCATCACTTCATCTTCCATTTCGGACAACCTCAAAAGTGGCAAAAAGAATATGTCAAACCCTTCTGCTTTCACTACGCCTGTCAAGTCTGCGACTTTGTCTTACCGCCGTAGCGGTCCTCATCCTAGAATGATGAATGCTGATGATGTACCCAATAATCGATCTGGTTCTGTTGCCAAGAGTAACACCAAGATCCCTAAAAGGAGGAACAGTATGTCCTCTACCCCTAGTAATATC
The DNA here is from genome assembly GCF_000204055.1 of Melampsora larici-populina 98AG31. Classification (NCBI taxonomy): domain Eukaryota; kingdom Fungi; phylum Basidiomycota; class Pucciniomycetes; order Pucciniales; family Melampsoraceae; genus Melampsora; species Melampsora laricis-populina. The sequence continues at coordinate 1,331,916 of NW_006768766.1, read as the reverse complement.
AAGTCACCATCCAATGAATCGCCTATCTTGGTCACTGCTTCGCCACCCTTCTTGGTTCAACAACCGGAATTCGAAATTGAGGACCACAGAGAAGGGCGCGCGGGATCTGTGCCCACTCCTACTGTTTCAACCACTCTTCACGCTGAGTCCCGCAGTAACGGAAAGAAGCTCACCCATCGCTCCTCTACACCGCTTCCTATCATTCCTTCGATGTCGGGCTTGAAGCCTAGTCACGACGAGAGCGGCATCGCCCTCAAGAAACTTCAGGTGAGTTGGCTCTCTCGCTCACCCAGTATCTTTCCACAGTACTAATCTTTCTTGCCTTTCTTCTTAGACTTTTGAAACCGGACCCCTCAAAGTGAATGTACCATCAGCTAACAATTTGAATGTCACGATGTATGCGGGCCCTCAATTCCATAACAGTCCCAGCCCAGCCGCGTTGCCTCCTCCCAAATTCTCCTACGCTTGATTTTTCGCTCTTTTGGAATCACATCGCAACTCCAACTTTCGCCACGAAAAGACCGATGCAATAATTTTGTATAATGTGGCTATATGTTCAATAAAGAAGAATAGAATGCCGTCTTAATTAATTTACACCCTCATGCTTTACTTAAATTACTGCTATAAGTTGATCCGAACGATGCTATTTTCGGACGAATGTTTTTCGTTGTTTTTTGTGTATGAATACTTATTTATCTCTATCCATTTTTCCATCAATCTTTTATACATATACATATATCACTTTTCAGTGCTCAGATCTTACTTTTTTCCAATATCTTATCTTATTGCGACTCATTACTACGAGCTCAAAATGGAACTGGTTCACTTCGCTCCATCCTTCCACCTTCCTGTGATATGATTACTTTTATTTGATTCTCTTTTATCCCTTTATCCAACGTCTTTGTGCCCGATTATCTATCCATAAGCAGTTCATTCCTAAACATCCCCCTTTCCGGTTGTGCTATTGGTCTTTCACTTTCCTCTGTCTCTCTCTGCCTCTATCACTGGTATTGGTTTCCAGAAGGAAAACAAAAAGAACTGTAACTTTTATGCGTATTTTTTTTGTTTGTTTGTGTGTGTATGTCCGGTTTATTTCATCTTGTTGAAGAATATAAACTTCTATAAAGACTTCATTCATTCCTTTTTTTTCGATGTGATTTCTTTTACTTGATCTCATTCTTTTAGAAAGCCGATATTGTTTTTTCTTGTCTTCTCTTAATTGAAGAATAATAGGTGTGACTGTTTTTTTTTGGCGAGCGAAAGTTTGTGTGTGTCTTGGGGGATGTGTTGTACTGTTTACATACTCTCATACAATCAAGCTGAGAGAAATGAAGAATATATTTACATGATGTTGATTGATTAGTTGTTAGATGACTGGTTTTTCTTGAACCGAGTAGATTTTATGGTTGTGGAAGAGGGTTCGCAACGTTTTGAGAACCTTGATCGTTGTGTTTTGGATCTTAACTTTGATTCAATGATTATTTCTTGACGTTTTGCACAGAATTCCAGTTTGATTGACTTTGTGTTGTCTAAATTGACTGTGCACAAAAATGACTTGACATCTTGTTCATAACAGATTTTGAAATGCCTGGACTCACTATACTTTTTCAAATGTTCCTGATTTATCACAGCTTTTCAAGACATTTGTGAAATAAAGCCAATACCTGAGGATATCTGTCATTGAGCTTACCACCTCAGATGCTAAAAAGCTCAGCAGTTAGGGCTATGTATCCTCCACAATCTTCCCTTCCACCAGCCCTGTGATCCCCTCTCCCTGGCTACTTTGTTCGACCACTGATTCCCCACTATCTGGATTTGACAGTCTTTGACTATTCTTATGTCAGTTTTCCTTGTCTTCCTTCAAAAATATTTGACTGACTGTTATTGTATAATTACAAGTCAGACCATCATGAGAACATGACCAGCATGACCTGCATAGTATGAATTGATACCAGCATCAAGGTATACTGGCCATCCAGTACCTACAAGTAGGTATAACTCAATTAAAGCTTCAACACTGGATGTGATCCTAAGTCATTTTATACACAATCACACAACAGAAATCTTTGTACTGCCAAACGTCCTGTGTGATTTGCAATCCAGACAAATATCCAAAGCTTGGCTGCATTACCAGATTGAATCACAAACATTGAGATCTCATGATGTCACTTGAAAACCTTGCAATGTATCTGGACAACATTTGTGCAGCTATCTGTTAACAGCCTGGGAAATGGGTGGTGATTTGGAGCATTGCTGAGGATCTGAAATTGGGCTTGTCACTCACTTGAAAGAAATCAAAGACTGTCTAACCAAACCATGCTGCCAACCAAAGGGCTTGATTTTTATATGAAACAAGTGGATTGCAACTTGAATTTGAAATGATGTCTTTCTTAGGTACACAGGAAACAACTCTATTTAATGATTTTATTTTTCCAATCTGACCTCATTGATCATTGCATTATATGAATGTACTATTCAGGAACATATACTCTGAAGACAAAACAGATGGGCCAAGCAAGAACACAGTACCAAAAGAATTTACTGGACGTCTTCCTGCATTTGGTTCATCCCTCACCCTCACTAGAACAGCTTACACAAGCGTAATGAGGAAATTATATGTTGAAAGGCATAAGAAATAAACTTGAAAGACATCCAATCAGATGAGATTTATCGAGAGAATGGTAATCATATTTTTTAAGCATTGACTTTTTGGATCATCTAATCAAAAGGTCCCTTGTTGTTTGATTAAAATACTAATCTTACCTCTTCATTTGAAGATCAAAAAATCCAAGAAAATCTTTTACATACAAAGCAGACAGGCTTCTTCTTCTGTTTGTTTCATTTGGTTTTATGTATTTGTTTAGACACCTTGAAGCCATGAACAGATGATGAGATTATATGAAAAATAACCAAATTAAACCACACAAGGAAAACACTTCATCAAACTCAAAGACATTTGTAATTGACTGATTCAGAAGGTACAACAAAACATGGCTGTGTTCAAGCTGAGCTGGGTGCTGGTGGAGGGTTGACCAGGGACCTGGAGTGAACTTTGGGCCAAAATGATTTTGGAGGGGACTATTGGAGTTGATCATTGGAAATGAAATGTAAGAAAAAGAACAAATGCAAGTTGAGTGTTATCTTCTGATTATTGCTGAATCAATTCTGATTGTGGACTGTCCCCTGGGACTGACCATAAGAAAATCTTAAGCCAAGAATTCAAAGACCTTGCCAGGGACGTTCCATTGTTTCCAAATAAGTCCAACTGCACTGATCAGGTCACAGTGTTAGTTTTCTAAGGGAGGTGAAAATCAGATCAAGATGAGGGTGACTATCAACATGTACCAGCCTGTACACTTGCCCCTAGATACAGGGTTCTTGGTCTGATATATAGTGATGAGTGCACAACTGGGCCAGATTGTGCAGCAATTACTCCACTCTGGGAATTTCTGGCTCCAGTGAGCAGATTGGAGGCTCTGCTATATATTGAAGTGTAGAGAGCAGCAAAAAAACCACTATGAAACTGTTTTGCTCCATGGAGTGGGTGGTTACACTATTGTATGAACCAAGGGCAATCAAAGGCCTCATATGGATGTGTCAAGATATTGGATTGAGACATTGAATGTATTGAAACATTGAAGATTGATCATACACCTGCAATTGATCAAACTCACCAGATCAAACAAGTGGTGGTTGCATGGAAATAAGGAGATAAGGTGAAGAATTGGAGATTCTCCACCTTACAAATGAGTACATCTCTCATACTCACCAATATACGCAAAGCATGAGTAAATGTCAAGCAAATAAACAAAGTTTGCATAAATTGAAGACTACAAACTAAGATAAATAACAAATAAAGTGATGACTACAAACATGTATGATCAAGATCAACAAGCTCAGAGTAGGAATGACAACGCTGCCACAATTCAGTATCGGTATCGTAACGGTATCGTAGTTTTTTTTTGGGTATCGTATTGTCAGTATCAGTATCGCAGCCACAATACGGTACTGCCCGATCCTCCTGGCAGTATCGTGTATGGCGTTACTTTACTTAGTATCGTATCGCCCCCCGAGTACGATACTGGAATGGGCCCAAGGAAGTATTGAGTACAAAATCTCTATTGATTTTGTGTCTGGGAGTGCGATACTACGATACAGTATTAGTATCTGATCGGTATCGTGACAAGATACGGTACTAGGTATTGGGCGGCACAGTATTGCCATTGCAATACTTTACTGAGTATCGTATTGTGGGTACAACTACGTTACTGAGGCTCAGTTTCTCTAGTATTGTAGACCCGTTACTTTACTGAGTATCGTCGATACGATACCAGTATCGTATTTGTGGCAGCGTTGGGAATGATAAGACATGAAAAATTAAGATACAAGGTGGATTGTCACATTTTTTGGGGTGGTTGGCAAAAGAATTACAAACAATGGTTATTCTTTATTTTTAATTGTTGAAGGAACTTGGAAACAGCTTTCCAAATGCCATCTGCACAAGCAAAAGGTATATCAAAAGAGTGCAACTTGGATATCAAGTAAGTGTTGGGGTCAAGTGCACAAACAAAGTAATACATGCATTTGTTCTCTAAATCTTTGTGTGACTTCCTCATACCTGTGTGAATCCCAGCAGACACCAAAAAGTGCTCAAAGGAAGGTTGTTTTCTGGGTGGGGAGGTGCTCATTGAAAGCTAGCTTCACTGGGTGAGGGTTGAGACCTGGGCATAAGCCAGTCAGACATCATGTTAGGAGTGGCAAAGAGGGCAACATGTGGAATTCCAGGACTAGGAACTTCGCCCTAGTAGCTATGATGAATGACATTGGCCGCAGGATTCAAAGAGTTGAGATTAGCAGCCATGGTTCAAGGGAATGCTAATCCTAGGATCTTGGCTTTCTATGATTTGAACTGAGGAACCAAGATCCACTGGTGGACTGACCTTGTCAGTACTGGCAATCCCACCAGCTTACAAGAGGAAATGGGTTTGTGAGGTGGAAGTTTGGCAAGGTGAAAAGACAAAGAATAAAGAACAAAAACTGACCCAGTCATCTGCACGAACTTGGATGTAAGCTGGGTTGTAAATTAAAACTTGCAAAGGGTTCTTGGGATTTACAGTTGTCACCAACTCCTTGCCAGCCTTGAATTTGTCTTCAAAACTCTTCATTGAGAATTTGTACTATCTTCTACAAGCAGTGGTGAGGTAATTGGACCAAATAAGATACAAAAGGAGATATCTTACCCCCCTGGACTAAGAAACGTCCATATCAGAAAAAGGTCAGATGACTCATTGGGCTTGAAATTCGACACCAATGACCAATTGACATCCTTTCTGGTTTTGGGGTTTGTATGTGTGATACTGAAGCCCAAAACTGCCTTGGATAGGGCATCCAGTAAAGCAGAAACAAACCCACCAAAACTCACATCATCAGTAATAAAGTGGTGGTGAACCTTGTTATTGCAATCTGTGGCATTGATGAACCCTTGAATAGCCAGTAGTCCTTTTTCCAGCTGCAGCTAGAGCTTCAGGAATTACAGGTATGTGGAAAGTGGAAACCTCAAACAACCTGTTGGCGTAGACAGTCCAATTAAATGATCCAACAGGTAGAGCACAGTGAAGGAGAGAGGTTTTGAATTTCTTCCATTGGGCCTTGGCTGCCTTTGGACTCTCCTTTACAGCCCATCTGTGATCCTTCTTAGTAGTTTTATGTTACCAACAGACAACATGTCAATTGGCAAACTTTGAAGAAAAAAACTTCCCACAAAAAACACCAATACAAGCATCACTTCTGTATCACATAGCATGTCACAGAGCAAGAACCAGGAAAACCAGCATGCTAACTATGGAAAAGGGGTCAAAACTGGCAAAAGTGAATCCAAAACTTGTGGATGTGTGTTACCAAGAGCATTGGTATCAAAAGCCTTGAGAGTCTGTTTTTTGACACATCAAACAATTGATTTTTTGTGGTCTTTTGTTGGTTGGTTTCATCGAATCTTTTCAGGGTCCTGATAAATCTAGTATACGGTTGAAAACACATATGGATTTGCGACTGAAGTCATTACAGAACATGCATGAAGTTGCAATTTCTGAAGTTTTGTCTGAAGGGAGTCAATCTGCTATGCTGTAACACAGAGTATCTAAGTTTGAGATGTATTCAGGACACATGTCTGTGAGTATGTATCTTAAAATGCATCTCAAAAGCCTCAACTCAAAGTTCAAAAAGTGTTGTGACCATTCTTCCATTTTCCACTCAAAATTATTCAATTATTCTTAATGTTTCCACTATTTACATTGATACTAGTCTCACAGTCTATTCTTCCTCAACCAATCTGGTGCAGATTTGAAGAGCTTGCAACTGCTTCAACAGCATCATCACAATATATTCCTCAAAAAGATCTGGAAGATGTTGAAACTACCTTATCCCTTTACCCAGGATCTGCTGGCAAGAGATACCCAGAGGCCAGAAGATTTCTTGGCAGAAAAAATGGACAAAACAGTTGGCTTAAGCTATATGAGGGAGACAGCAGAGAACCACATAGCTTTGAGTTCTTCCCTCTTTATCCAGAGAAGTCACTGAGAGGTGTGCATTTCAATCCTTCAGTCTTTTTTTCATTCCAAAATTCAACATTCAATTTTTCCTTCTGAAAAACATATTTTACAGGAAATTATAATATAGACATCCACAACTCTCCTGGAACAATCAAATTAGGTAAACACATCAATCATCAAGAAGACCAGTTTGCAATAGGTGCTAAAGAAGATCTGGTCCTCAGTCTAGGGATAACTCCACAAAGCAAAGAATCACGTGAGAGCTCCCATTGGAATTTTTATGTTTGCTGTGGAGAGATCAATAATAGCTGAATCTGTCAACTTATCTCTCCAGAGGGTTTCAAAAGACCTCTTCCTCCAAATGATGGACATAGCAACTATCTTCCAGTAGATAAGATGCACTTCAAGCTGGGGCCCAATCAAGAATTAGAGTCTGAGAAAGAGGCAAATAGATATAAAGTACACATTCAACAAAACAAATCTGAGCTCAAAAAGCCTAAACTTGAAGCTGTCTCTGTGGAAAATGATCCCATGGTTATCAGCCAGTGGGATTCATATACAGGGATAGATAGTCATGGTGATGGCAACAGTAAAGGTGATCAATATATCACTTCATTCTTGGTTAATCAAATGTGATAGAATGTGGTTCAAGCTGACCATTGATGTAATTCAAATTTTTCAAAGCACACTACAACACCTTTGAGGCTCCACATACATCAATATTCCCAGGAAATGAACCAAATCACCCAGAGTTTTCAGATCAAGGTTCTACCACAGATGATATTCCTCATGAAATTGGCAAGTATTCTCTATGTCCAGAGAGCAATTGTGATCATGTATCTTGTCCATTTTAATGACAATTTTTCACACAAATTACAGTGAATTTGACTACTTCACACAGCCCACCAAATGATGTGGAATTGCATGGTAGTGAGGTTGAACACTTTGATGGTAAGTCCTTTGAGCTGAGATATGTCACTCCTTTGAACTGTTCATTGATTTTTGGCACCTTCCACACAGGAATGAATCTTTCTAACCCCTTTGGGACTCGAAAACTAATTATACCAGGAATCACATGGAACTTCAAACATTTTCAACTGATGCAACCAGAGTTACCAGAATCATATAGGTTCCTCAAGGAAGTCAGTGGCCTCCATTGTTATTCAATTCGAGCTCTCTCAAATTATCCTGAATTAGTCTCCAATCTTCAAAGCCTAATCAAACAACAGCCTACATCTAGCACTGGCACACCTGCCATAAGAAACTTGGTAGTCCTTTTTGTAGGATTATGGATGAGGCAGAGTAGAGTAGCTGAGATCTATGGTATGCAACATAGGACATATGAATTACAAATACTAAGTTTTGAATCATTGGCTTCTATCATTTATCATCCGGAATTCCAATCACACAAATTTCAAAACACAAAGACTTCTAGACATAGAAATGAGTTCTACAGAATTTTTGCTTTTGTTCATAATCCTTCCAGACAGACCAAAGGGAAAAGATTAATATTCTATAGTATTCAAACCGCCGTATTGAAATTGTGGAACCACATTCAACCTCAAGACAAAGTATCCCTCTCAAAGGAAAATGACAACAAATTACAAGACATCCTCCTAAATGAAAATGATTATGATTTTTGAGGACTGTGATGATAATGTAAGAGTCATTCTCCAGATTGTTTAAAGTAGGTTACAGGCTGGCTCTCTGTTGGAGACTTTTCAAGAAAGAATCATAGTTTATGGGTCAAAATGTGGAGGAGTATCTTCAGTGTTAAACAGTGTTATTACATGATTTTCATATGAGTTTCAGCTCTTTTCCCTTCTTACCTGTGCTTATCTACAGGTTCTATTTCTCTTCTTCTGTCGTATTAGTGGCTTTTCAGATTGATAAATTTGTGGTTCAGAACTTCCAGGAATGAGAGATGGTGATAGTTCAGTTGTTTTTTAACTGCATTGTGCCTTGAGACTTGATGAAAATGCCTGTTCATGTTACAGCCCTTGAATTTCTCCATGTGATGGCTTGTATGAGGAGGGGTCAAATTAACACAGGAAATCAAAAGTATTCTCTGCTCTGTTTCATAGTATGATATCTTTGAACTTCAGGTGGATCCAATGGCTACTTAAGTTCAGTTTAGCCACAGAAAGAACTTTTGTAATGCATTCAACTGATTTCAGGCTGACATATCAAAGCACACATTAGGTCAACTGTCTTTGGTGTTTATTTGGGGGTATTTGTGGGGTGAGAGGTTGTGGAAGTTAGTAGAGCAAAACTTCCACAAAGAATAGTGTTATCTCTTGCTCATGCATTTTCACAACTTCATTGAGTGACACTTGGTTTATTTGACACAAGCCCAACATTCAGAGGAACATGTATGCATGGGGGTTACCACCCGCTAGGACTTGATCAAGCTGAACTGCACAATTTGCCCACCTTGTTGGAGATGAGTTTTTGTTTTTTGTTCTTCTTGGTGGACATGCCAATGCCACCCAGGGTTGGTGCTGCTAGTGCTCTTAGTACCCCATTTGTTTGACCATATGGTAAAAATCACAAGTGTCAAGTCACACATAGGACAAGAGAACTCTACAGATGAAATCTTATGAAAAGAAAGAATTGTTATACTCATCATCATTTAATATGTACAAAGAAATTCTCTGAGATTTTTGCTTCTTTTTTGTCATTAAATGAATCCAAACAAAAAGTAGATTTCAAAACTAAAAAAGAAGCATGCAAACAAAACTTTCAAAGACTTGTGGAAGATAACAATCTAAATACATTGAAACTGATGAATTTCTCAACTTAATAAATGACTTCATCATACAATGAACAAGTAGCACTATGACAGCTTTGATCAAATTCACACAAATTTCCTCCATCCCTAAAAATCTGTCTTGATCTTTAGATAGAATGCATTTAAATTCATTATCTCTTTGGCAATGAATGTCAAAAGGTAACAAGAAATGTGATAAACTTGAACCTTGTTATCTGACTCTCAGCTTTAGTGTTTTTCAAACGATTTCAAATCAAATTGCTCCAGTCTACACATCTCTACTGACCATTACACTATATTCACCTACCATTCTCTATTCCAAAATGTCCTACTCTCCTCACATCCTCTCTCTCTCTTGAACCATCTATATAATCTGGGTCTTGAAGAATTTTATTCATAAACACATTATACTAATTTCATATCCATCAAATCTTTGATCTTAATCCACTAGTCTTTTTCCCAACTTCAGTAATTCCAGAAACTTTACAAACTGTTCCTTTGAATTCACTTAGATATCTGGCTCCTGTAAATGGATCTTCTACAAACCCTCCTTCTCCTGTTTGTTGTTTATAAATTGGTGTTAATGACCCTGCACAAATATCAAAACTTGAGAATTGGTCATAATCTATCTCAAAAGGTCTAGTCCTTTTTCCAGCTGCAGCTAGAGCTTCAGGAATTCCAGGCATGTGGAAAATGGAAACCTCAAACAACCTGTTGGCATAGGCAGTCCAATTAAATGATCCAACAGGTAGAGCACAGTGGAGGGGAGAGGTTCTGAATTTCTTCCATTGGGCCTTAGCTGCCTTTGGAGTCTCCTTTACAGCCCATCTGTGATTCTTCTTAGTAGTTTTTCCAACCTTGTGTTGGTATACATTGAACAAGATCTGAAAGGTACATTCCAGAAGGGTCACTGATTGACAATTGTCACCTGAATTAACCAGTCAATGGGCAATGATATCCACAGGTAAATCTAGAACAGCAGAAAGAGGGGTGAAAAGATAAGAGAAACAAAAGGATATTGATGAGTGATAATTTTGTATACACATTCTTGAAAAGCAGACAGATGTATCTTATGTCAGCTTCATCTTGATCAAGATGGATCACATCAGAAGTAGGACCCAGGATGAAACCTCAAGGGATGGTTGTGGTTGACTTTTTAGGTACAATTAGGGTTCTGTGGCCAAACAGGTTTGACTTTTGCAATGTCAATGGGTTGATATGGTTGACAAGGGGAGATTGATATTGAGGTGGGGGTCTATTACTGAAGACTGTCTGTGATTGAACAATTCCATGCACTTCAAGAGACACATCTGATGCACTTTGACTCCAAGGAAGAATTTATTCAGGGCTCAAACAAGCAAATATGGTGGGTTGTTGAATGGGCACCTTGAAAAGTCTTGCTTGGGTTAACAAAACAAAAAGTCCAGAGATAAAAATGAGCTGCATGAAGATGCACAAAGAGTGTGGATTAGTGAACTTGGAAAGGGTTGAAGATTACCATGTTTAACTAAAAAATTATCTTTTTTAGAATCCATGACTATGTAGTGTACAGCAAATTCTGATAAGAAAATTTGGAAGGTTCATTTGTTCTTTTTTGGAATTCAGGGCATTAGTCTTATGAGCTTTTGATCATTCTTGAAACCTTCCATTAGTTGATGTGTTTTAGAATTATTATCTATCATCAAATAGATTCAACTTTGGCGGTGCTCAAAGCTGACCCGGTTTCAAGAAAAACCGGTTGAACCAGTTGCTTTTTTGGCAGTGACTTTGTGTATCAAGTTGCCATTTGTTGACAGCTCACAGCCTAAAAGTACACTGGGTTCTTTGAACCCGGGTCTACCTTTAGCACCACATTTGATTCTTTAGATGTAAAGGAATTCAGGGGAAATTCTGGTACCTATTTTCAAAGAATGAAATACATTATTTTTCAAAAAAAGCTTGAGTGAAAAATTCTAAACAAAGATGTAGATTTGTTTAGAGTTGGTTGGTTTGAGTCAATGCATGTGGGGTGATAATTGGGTTTAAAATGGATTGAAAAATTGGTTGATCAGTCTACACAATATATGAATCTCTAGAAAAAGATTAATGAAAAGGAAAACAAGTGAACTACTGCACAAGGTTCTTCAGAATGTCAGTGGTATCAGAAATTGTTCATTGTATAGACAAATCACTCAAACAGGCAAAAAATAACCAAAGATATACAACAGGTATATGGCCAGATGTCATTGGAATTGGGAGGCTTATACCACAGGACATGGTTATTGAAGTCTTCCTGTTTTAGAGGCCTTGGTATTTTGAATTACACCATACATAGAGCGGACCCTAGAAAGCACCTATGGAGCCAACCAAAAAAACATATTAATTGGAGGTCATGATTTTGGGCATGTTACCAACAGAAAACATGTCAATTGGCAAACTTTGAAGAAAAAAACTTCCCACAAAAAACACCAATACAAGCATCACTTCTGTATCACATAGCATGTCACAGAGCAAGAACCAGGAAAACCAGCATGCTAACTATGGAAAAGGGGTCAAAACTGGCAAAAGTGAAACCAAAACTTGTGGATGTGTGTTACCAAGAGCATTGGTATCAAAAGCCTTGAGAGTCTGTTTTTTGACACATCAAACAATTGATTTTTTGTGATCTTTTGTTGGTTGGTTTCATAGAATCTTTCCAGGGTCCTGATAAATCTAGTATACGGTTGAAAACACATATGGATTTGCGACTGAAGTCATTACAGAACATGCATGAAGTTGCAATTTCTGAAGTTTTGTCTGAAGGGAGTCAAGCTGCTATGCTGCAACACAGAGTATCTAAGTTTGAGATGTATTCAGGACACATGTCTCTGATTATGTATCTCAATATGCATCTCAAAAGCTTCAACTCAAAGTTCAAAAAGTATTGTGACCACTCTTCCATTTTCCACTCATAACACTGCAAATATAATGTGTTTCTCCGAAGTGAAAAATGATTGCACTTAATGCACAAAATGATTAATAATGCAGATTTAATGCAGAAAAATGCAGATTTAATGTAGATTTAATGCACTTTTAATCATTTTTTGAATTAAATGTAATCATTTTTCACCGCGGAGAAACACATTATATTTGCAGTGTAATTGTTCAATTATTCTTAATGTTTCCACTATTTACATTGATACTAGTCTCACAGGCTATTCTTCCTCAACCAATCTGGTGCAGATTTGAAGAGCTTGCAACTGCTTCAACCACATCATCACAATATATTCCTCAAAAATATCTGGAAGATGTTGACACTACCTTATCCCTATACCCAGGATCTGCTGGAAAGAGATACCCAGAGGCCAAAAGGTTTCTTGGCAGAAAAAATGGACAAAACAGTTGGCTTAAGCTATATGAGGGAGACAGCAGAGAACCACATAGCTTTGAGTTCTTCCCTCTTTATCCAGAGAAGTCACTGAGAGGTGTGCATTTCAATCCTTCAGTCTTTTTTTCATTCCAAAATTCAACATTCAATTTTTCCTTCTGAAAAACATATTTTACAGGAAATTATAATATAGACATCCACAACTCTCCTGGAACAATCAAATTAGGTAAACACATCAATCATCAAGAAGACCAGTTTGCAATAGGTGCTAAAGAAGATCTGGTCCTCAGTCTAGGGATAACTCCACAAAGCAAAGAATTACGTGAGAGCTCCCATTGGAATTTTTATGTTTGCTGTGGAGAGATCAATAATAGCTGAATCTGTCAACTTATCTCTCCAGAGGGTTTCAAAAGACCTCTTCCTCCAAATGATGGACATAGTAACTATCTTCCAGTAGATAAGATCCACTTCAAGCTGGGGCTCAATCAAGAATTAGAGTCTGAGAAAGAGGCAAATAGATATAAAGTACACATTCAAAAAAACAACTCTGGACTCAAAAAGCCTAAACTTGAAGCTATCGCTGTGGAAAATGATCCCATGGTTATCAGCCAGTGGGATTCATATACAGGGATAGATAGTCATTGTGATGGCAACAATAAAGGTGATCAATATATCACTTCATTCCTGGTTAATCAAATGTGATAGAATGTGGTTCAAGCTGATCATTGATGTAATTCAAATTTTTCAAAGCACACTACAACACCTTTGAGGCTCCACATACATCAATATTCCAAAGAAATGGACCAAATCACCCAGATTTTTCAGATCAAGGTTCCACCACAGATGATATTTGAAATTGGCAAGTATTCTCTATGTCCAGAGAGCAATCGTTATCATGTATCTTGTCCATTTTAATGACGATTTTTCACACAAATTACAGTGAATTTGACTACTTCACACAGCCCACCAAATGATGTGAAACTGCATGGCAGTGAGGTTGAACACTTTGATGGCAAGTCCTTTGAGCTGAGATATGTCATTCCTTTGAACTATTCATTGATTGTTGGCACCTTCCACACAGGAATGAATCTTTCTAACCCCTTTGGGACTCGAAAACTAATTATACCAGGAATCACATGGAACTTCAAACATTTTCAACTGATGCAACCAGAGTTACCAGAATCATATAGGTTTCTCAAGGAAGTCAGTGGCCTCCATCGTTATTCAATTCGAGCTCTCTCAAATTATCCTGAATTAGTCTCCAATCTTCAAAGCCTTATCAAACAACAGCCTACATCTAGCACTGGCACACCTGCCATAAGAAACATGGTAGTCCTTTTTGTAGGATTATGGATGAGGCAGAGTAAAGTAGCTGAGATCTATGGCATACAACATAGGACACATGACTTACAAATACTAAGTTTTGAATCATTGGCTTCTATCATTTATCATCCGGAATTCCAATCACACAAACTTCAAAAGATCAATAATGTTAGACATAAAAATGAGTTCTACAGAGTTTTTGATTTTGTTCATAATATCAAACCTTTCAGACAGACCAAAGGGAAAAGATCAATACTCTATAGTATTCAAACTGCCATATTGAAAATGTGGAACCACATTCAACCTCAAGACACAGTATCCCTCTCAAAGGAAAATGACAAAAAATTACAAGACATACTCCTAAATGAAAGTGATCATGATTTTTGGAGACTGTGGTGATAATGTAAGGCTCATTCTCCAGATTGTTTAAAGTAGGTTACAGGCTGGCTCTCTGTTGGAGACTTTTCAAGAAAGAATCATAGTTTATGGGTCAAAATGTGGAGGAGTATCTTCAGTGTTAAACAGTGTTATTACATGATTTTCATATGAGTTTCAGCTCTTTTCCCTTCTTACCTGTGCTTATCTACAGGTTCTATTTCTCTTCTTCTGTCGTATTAGTGGCTTTTCAGATTGATAAATTTGTGGTTCAGAACTTCCAGGAATGAGAGATGGTGATATTTCAGTTGTTTTTCAGCTGCATTGTGCCTTGAGACTTGATGAAAATGCCTGTTCATGTTACAGCCCTTGAATTTCTCCATGTGATGGCTTGTATGAGGAGGAGTCACACTGTTTCATAGTATGATATCTTTGAACTTCAGGTGGATCCAATGGATACTTAAGTTAAGTGTAGCCACAGAAAGAACTTTTGTAATGCATCCCACTCAATCCAAGCTAAAATAAGGACTCTGGAATACACCCACAGAGGGTACTGACAGAGCATGATTTTCAATTTTTTGCCTCTACACTACACCTCAGTACCTCTATGAAGCTGCAGAGCACTTCAAAAGATGCGCATGGAGTGGGGCTATCAGATGATACCAGAGAGAGCCCGGCATCATGTCTCATGGCGGCGTAAATTGCAACGGCGCAATTTTTTTTTTAACCTCCAAGGCCAAAAACCAACCCTTGATTTTTGGCCCGTTTTTGGGTGTTACATTGATATATCTTAGGTAATATTGGTGCTACCATGCTGTGAGCTAGTGCATTTGAAAGCTGTCACTCTGGTGCATCTTTTGCGCCCCTGTAGGTCTTGATAAAGTGCAGTTTAGTATTGAGAAACTACAGCCCTTTGCAGAATTGATGACTTTGGAAAAAGAGAAAACACTTGAGTTTTCAAAAAAACCTGTGAGTTTTTTCCAGTTTTTTTCAAAAACTCATTGAGTTTTTCAAAAACTGAGTGAGCTCTTTCTCTTTTAGACTTACTGAGCCAGGTTTCCAAAAAAAACTCACTGACTTTTTGAAAAACTCAGCAGCTTTTTGACAAAACTCAAGGTTTTTTATTTGAAAATTTGAGGTTTTTTTTCTTCAAAGTCATCAATTATGCAAAGGGCTGTACATCAACAAAAGGTTGGTTTTTTCGTAAGTACCCTCCGTGGGTGTATTCCAGGGTCCTCTAAAATATCAAAGCACACATCAACTTTTCAATGTGGTGACACATGTACATTCAAACAAATTTCAAATGCGCTGTATATTTGCGTAATCAATTGGTCTGAGTCAATATGAGGCTCCAAGTCTCCTTCTTTCTATGTATTGTTCAGAAATTTGGCCAAGTTGTCCAAGACAATCTTCATAAAACTAACATAATTTGAATTTGGGACACCTAAAAAGGTGTTCTGATTTAAAAACTTTACAGATACCTTACAACAACAGACAATTTGTTGTAGTGTACAAGAACATACAAACCTCCCAGTCTACGACTATGATCAAAAAGTGGTTATTGGATAACTGTGGTCATGTATAACCTCCTTGTTACTCACTATGATGCATGTATGTTCTGGAAATCAATACAGCATGCATAAAATATTGGTCTCAATGCTTGTATTTTCATCCTCACTCATTATATCTTGGCTTATCCTTCACTCCTGACCAGTCGTATTTCTCAAGCAAACTGTTTTGCTAGCTATCACTCCTCATTAATTTTCATCCTATGTGCCACATAATTGACAGGATGTGTTGATTGTGGGAGTCATTTTATATTTAAAAGAAGCAGAGGAGAATCCAGATATAGCTATTAGCACACACCAAACAGAATTTTAGCCCTGGATTTTCTCCCTACCCCAAGGCAGGAGGTGAGTACATGGACTTGTTTTCATATTAAATATCCTAGTAAGTTTGTGCATGTTTGTGATGTATAGTGCATCCAATCAATTCTTACAGAGCGTAATTGTTCTGTTTTTTCAAATGCCTAACTCATGGGTAGATGTGTCAGCATGGTATATGATACTCTTGTTCAAGACTATGTAGCTACCAGCGCCCATAGAATCCCCAGAAGACGTATAAACCTTGGTGTAAAGCCACAACCCACCACAATTGGGAAACACAGGGTTATAACTCACACTAGGCAAAATGATAACAGTGGGTAAACCTCATCAGATGCCAATGTTATCATAGAACTTTGTTGGGAAATGGAACAATGGCCAGATTCAAAAAGAGACTATACAGTATGTGTAAATTTCAGTCTCTGTAGTTATGTCTGAACCACTTGAAACACAAACCAGGTAAAGCTTATCTCACGGTTCTTTGAATCAAAACACCTGAGGTGTTTCTTATTATGTATCCTTCCACTAATCAGAACTACAGTTAATTAGAAAAATAACTAGACATTCTTCCTGTTCCCACTTGTAGATTTTGAATAATTTCCAATGATGTTTTCAATCTTGACAACAACACTAGTTTCACTGGCCATTCTGCATCAAAGAATCTTGTGCACTTTTGAAGAACTTGAAGATTCTTTGATTGCATCATCTGAATATGCTACTCCAAACAATATACCAGAGATTGACACCTCCTTATCCCTCATTCCTGGCTCTTCTAGCAAGAAATACCCTGTGAATAGAGAGTCTTTTACAAGACAAGATGGGCAACATGACTGGTTTGAATTGAATGAAGAAAAAAGAAAAGACCTTCAGACACTTCAATTAATCCCTCTTCACACAGAAAACCTATTGCAAGGTATGTGGTACAATTTTGCAAGTTTTTGAGTTTTGTTCCACCACTTTTTTTGAATTCATGTATTTATCAAATTCTTCAACTTAGAAACAAACAATATTGTCAACAACTTTCCTGGAATGCACACATCAACTAAAAACCTAAATGATCAACAAGGCAAGACATTGATAGGTGCCAATGAGGATGTGGTCCTTAGCCTGGGAATACCTCAACAACAATTGTCAAGTACATCTTTTGCATTGAGATTCTTACATATATTATGAAAAATGATTCCATTATTTATTGACTCTGTTGGCTTTTACCAATTTCTTCAAAAAACCTAAAACATTGAATCTGTCTCCATGGAAGAAACTGATCCATCCATCTTCAGCCTGGGTGATAATACTAGAGAGACTCATCATGATTGCAATAGTGCTGGTAAAGTATCATAAATCCTACTTCATTGATGGACCCCACCAAGGACCAAATGAACAAATTGTCAGAATAGACCTCTCACAAACCTGTTGTGGCTTTTCTGCAGTTTATGATATGAGAAACAGACCAGGAAACAAGAGGCACTATTCAGAAGTGGCATTCCATGGTTCCACCACAAATGATGGTCCTCATGCAATCAGTAAGCCTGTACTTTTGCATAGGAGGAATAACTACCAAACAGTCTCTCTGCAAACAATCCCTGATAAGCATTCCCAAATGGACCAGCTGGAATTTTGAGTCCACACAGTTCACATGATGATCTGGGAAAACATATCAGAGATGCTAACATTTACAAGGGTGAGGCTCTTTATGACAATATTTGAGATGTTGTTCAATTATTTTCTAATTGTATGCACCTCTCACACAGAGATGCATCTACTCAAACCGACTTTGAAAATTGACTTAATCATACCAGAAAGGATGTGGGACTTCAATGACCTTTGTCACTCAATGCAACCAAACCAAGTAAGTGGATATGCAACCACCATCAAGGTACTTGGAGACCTGCGTCAAGATTGGATTGAAGCTCTTGAAAGGGAAGGTGAAGGATTTGTGACAAATTTATGTAGTATTTTAACTCAACAAGATCACCATCTACTGAAGAAAGAAGCTATAAGGAACATGATAAGCCTTTTTCATGGGATTTGGATACGACAAAGTGCAGTTGCAGAGCTTTTCAAGATTCAAAATAGGACTCAAGATTTACAAATTCACAGTTTTGAATCATTAGCTTCTATTCTTCAAAATCATGAATTTACTTTGGCACCATTATCTCTATTGAAGAGAAAACCATCATCTGGACATGTTCAGAATGAATATTTTAGACTTTTCAATTTTATTCATACTTCTCCTAGACAAACTAAAACCAAAAAGAACATTCTTTTTCATCTTCAATGTGGCATTTTGAACAAGTGGAATTTCATTGAATATCAAAAGTTAAATGGTGACATTTTCAAACATGAAGACAAAGATTTGCCCTCTTTTGAGAATGATTCAGCCTTGAGAAAAATCTTTCAAGAGCATGATTCTATCTTCTACAACAACTAACAAATCTTTTTCTCTTTCAATCTCTATCACTCATGAGTCTCATGTTTATGTTTTATTGTAATACAATATGAGACTTGTTTTTCTCAGTTCTCACCTTACAAAGTGAACCATTACACCACGGGGCACCTGGCACGTGAGATTCACGTGAAAAAGGTCTCTGCCACCAAATCACACACTGTCCACAGTGTAATACCCGTTCTGAGTTGCATGTGACAGTATATAAGCATACTTGTGTGCTATTCTCAGATAGTGCAACTGTCTTTGGTGCTTATTTGGGGGGATTTGTGGGGTGAGAGGTTGTGGAAGTTAGTAGAGCAAAACTTCCACAAAGAATAGTTTCATCTCTTGCTCATGCATCAGACTTTTCACAACTTGACTGAGTGGCACTTGGTTTATTTAACACAAGCCCAACATTCAGAGTAATATGTATGCATGGGGGTTACCACCTGCAGGGACTTGATCAAGCTGAACTGCACAGTTTGCCCACCTTGTTGGAGATGAGTTTTTGTTTTCTGTTCTTCTTGGTGGACATGCCAATGCCAACCCAGGGTTGGTGCTGCTAGTGCTACTAGTACCCTATTCATTTGAGCATATGGTAACAATCACGAGTGTCAAGTCACACCTAGGACGAGAGAACTCTACAAATGAAATCTTATCATGGAAATAATGGATTGTTATACTCATCATCATATACGAAGTTCTCTGAGATTTTTCCTTCTTTTTTGTCATTAAATGAATCCAAACAAAAAGTAGATTTCAAAACTAAAAAAGAAGCATGCAAACAAAACTTTCAAAGACTTGTGGAAGATAACAATCTAAATACATTGAAACTGATGAATTTCTCAACTTAATAAATGACTTCATCATACACTGAACAAGTAGCACTATGAAAGCTTTGATCAAATTCACACAAATTTCCTCCATCCCTAAAAATCTGTCTTGATCTCTAGATAGAATGCATTTAAAATCTTTATCTCATTGGCAATGAATGTCAGGTAACAAGAAATTTGATAAACTTGAACCTCGTTATCTGACTCTCAGCTTTAGTGTTTTTCAAACGATTTCAAATCAAATTGCTCCAGTCTACACATCTGTACTGATCATTACACTATATTCACCTACCATTCTCTATTCCAAAATGTCCTACTCTCCTCACATCCTCTCTCTCTCTTGAACCATCTATATAATCTGGGTCTTGAAGAATTTTATTCATAAACACATTATACTAATTTCATATCCATCAAATCTTGGATCTTAATCCACTAGTCTTTTTCCCAACTTCAGTAATTCCAGAAACTTTACAAACTGTTCCTTTGAATTCACTTCGATATCTGGCTCCTGTAAATGGATCTTCTACAAACCCTCCTTCTCCTGTTTGTTGTTTATAAATCGGTGTTAATGATCCTGCACAAATATCAAAACTTGAGAATTGATCATAATCTATCTCAATCGCATCTTTTGGATTTCGATCTCCTGCTGCTAAAACTTGTTTAGCCTGTTGTTTTCATCAATCCAGAGAAAAGAATTATCAGCTTCACGCGAAAGAATGCAGGTGCCTTGATTACCAAAAACTTAAAAAAATGATCACTCACTTGAGTAGCCACATTAGCAGCCGGATTTAATTCTAATAACCTCTTAGCAAATGTAGCAGCAGTAACATAACTCTTAGCTTTGGAAAAAGTGGTCATAGCTAATCGTAACGCTAAAACAAGATGTACAGATTGTAAACGACAATGTGTAAAGTAAGCTGCTAATTCTAATTGACGTTTCATATTCGTTGGTTCTTCAGCAGCTACTCTTCGACGTTCAATTTCAAGTGAAAGTCCAATGAGATATTCTCGACAAGTGATGACTAATTCTGAAAGCTGTTTTCAAAATTGAATAAGGGGCAAGAGGAAAAAAAGATACACAGTCAATCTATCTGCATCTAGATGTCAATCCTTTCAAAACACATACCTCATTGATTTCTGATTCATCCTTAGCCACAACCAACAACAAAGACTGCAAAATGCTCCTGAATTGACTTGAAGCTTCATTGAATTCAGCCTTACGGAAATGTGCATATGCCGCCTTTAGTTCGTGTCGGGTGATCGACTCCAAGTTCCTAGCCAACGCTGGTAACACGTTACGTGGATTCACATCCTCTGGATCTCGTCTGAGATATACTTCAAGCGGTGGCAATGAGGCACTTGCTGACAAGTATGCCCTCGATGATTGATATGTGGACATAAAAAGCGACTTCAAAGGTCCAAACTCTACCGCTCCTACTTGTCGGTTCAAAAGCTACCAAAAGAGACTATCAATGGAAAGATCTTCATAATCCTTTAACAGGTAACCGATTGGATCACTCACCTGCATTGCCGTCTCAAAGGAACCTGCAGCCACATGGTCAGCCGCCAGCGGCGAATTCCTCACCCATAGCTCAGACTCGCTAATTCCAGCCTTCACCTCACCATCGGCCCCATCTTCCCCTTCAGTCCCTTCAACATCGTCTCCAGAACCCAAGTTGAGATCCGCTACTTCGGCCGGTAAGTCTTCCCCAGCCAAATCCCATGCCTCTTCTACCTCTTCGGCCGCTGCCACTCCAGCACCCCCATCCATATCCGCCGCCCAATCATCTAATGGATCCGCTGAACCATGACCAGTGGCATCTGCTCCTTCCACCGGACGAGCATCGGCATCCATACCCGAGGCTTGGGTCAAAGCTCGATCGAAGAAACTTTCAGTGGTACCGACTGAAGGCCAGTTATAATCATAAGTGGCCGTCACAACACGTGGCAGAGTGAGCTTGTCACCCTTTGGCTGTGGTAGGGCTGATAACTCGGCTTCATTCATGCCAGTCGCTTCCAAAATTTCTTGGGCCTCTTCTTCCATTCCATTGGATTTGGCAGTTAAATACGCTAGGGGGTCTTTAGGCCATAAACAGAATCATCAGCAACCTTGGCATCTCATCAAAACAAAATGAAGCTCACATAATCCAACATCTTTCAATACACTGATTCTTGTGGCCACATTTCCAGAATAAAGTGAATTATGAAATCTAGACATTTGATCACCCCTCATTTCTGCAATTTTTGACATCTTTGCCAATTTTTCTTCATTACCGGTAATCAAATAAAGGAATGATAATCGATCGAAATTTTTGGTACGTTGATACGAGATCTCCACAATCTGTTGTTATCAGAAAAGTTAAGTTCGAGGGAATCTCACAAAGATGACCTGAGAAGATGACAAACTTTTTGATTTCCCTGTTTTAAGGCTTGTTGACCTAATCGAGTCCATGACTCTGGTCGATCGATGGCTTTAGCTGTCTCTAAAGCAACATCCAAGTTTCCACACTCGATTGCCAAATCAAATCTCGTGGTTTTGTCTTGCACAAAGTGTAAAGCAATCTATAGATCACATCACATCAAGTTTCTATCAGCCCCAACTCATCAAATATAAGAAGCAGCTCGGTTATCGTACCTCTGGGAAGCCTTTTTTCTGAAGGTAAGCAATAATGCTCTGTCCAACCAAGTTAGAAGTTCGAATGATGTGCAAGACCTCATCATAGTTGTTACGGATCAATGCCAATTTGAATCGGTATTCAGTAGGATCGATTGGGATGCCTTTGGGCTTAGCATTTCGATCAAGACAGTGTACCATCTTGCCTTTCACTCGAGTCAAATAGACAGGTTGATCAAGAGTTTTGATGATCCCATTGTCTCTGTAAGATCGAGCATGGTCAGTTGGAACATACATCCTATTTATGCCAATGAGTCGTGAAAGTTCACCTACCCTTGCGGTAAAGCATATTTAATGTGGTTGAGCGTTGAGTAGACAAAGATACCACTGTCATCCCAAGCCCCAGACTTGATCCTGATCGTCTCGTGGATTAGGCTACTTTGACCCAGTGACTTATTGGCGATCATGATGGCTACAGTATATCTGATCGTATCAGCTCACGATATCTGAAGTATAATAAATTGCAAGACTGACTATGTTTACTAAGTAAGGCCACCATAGCTCCATCGTTACTCCAGACTACGTATTTCACAGGTGGAGTCGTAATTTCTCCAATCGTCTTTTGTTGTTGAATGTCAAAAAGAATGACAGATGTAGCAGTGCTGAGCAATAAGCTTGCAGTACCACCATAAAAGATATCATTTGTCTGAGTTGGACATTTGATCGTCTTTGTAACTGAGTTTGAGAGATCTCTGATCTCAATCGTTTGTGAAGTTTTATCCAGGACCGCAAATCTGTTCCTGGCTACAAAGAGTGCGGCGTGTCCGGTTCCACGCTTGCCTTCAGATGATGAGTCTCGGACTTCTCCTGCAGCCATATCCTTAGGTAAGTGCACCAACTCGTATATACCGTTCTCAGCAGGCTAATATAAATATCGTCAAATCATGATTCAGCATGTTAGATACGTGACCATTATCTACAAATCAAATAGAGTAAGAAAGCGTACCGAAGTGACTAGCACAGCTCGTTCAGCAGGATTGTAGCTCAGTGTCCGAGGTTGAACGTACTGACTCCCAAGCTTCTTCACACTGATCACGCTCACGTCAGACCCAGTAGCGAGGTCATGAACCCTTACATACTTATCCCTGATGTAGAAAAGTGTATTGCCATGTAAACTAAACGCTGGACGTTCGCGATCCAACTTGAAAACAATCAATCCAGTATCGTGACCAGCAGCAAAGAGATTCAACTCGGGATGTGCAGTAAGCACCCAAAATCGATCATTTTCACGTCTGAAAGTCTGAACTGCTGTTCTTTTGCTCATATCCCAAACCCTTATCGTCTTATCTTCAGAGTCAGAGATGATGAGTTCGTGTTTAGGATGAAATAAGACGGCAGAGCTATAGAAAAGAAACAGCCACCATAAGTGTCAAACAGTGATCTAGAATCGAGCAAAGACCGATGAAATTGCCTACATATTGTTGAAATGCCCTCGGCAAGTGTCTACTTCCCAAGCCTTGGTCTCACTCATCCTCCAAAGCTTGATTTGTCGATCATCACCACATGAGACGATCAAAGGTAAAGTAGGATGGAAAGTGGCCCAATTCACACCACGATCGTGCCCTTCGAGGACGTATTTGACCACCGCGTCCGTATTACCAAACAAGTCTGCTTGGCCTGAATTTGCACGTTGGACCTGGTCTTCGAATGACATAGGCTGAGCCGTCGTAGTTTTCTTTCGAAGACCGGTGATGTCCCATACACGGACACTAAGGAAAAGGATGAGTGAGTATGATCGGTTTCGACAGATAGAATAACACACTTACGTTTGGTCCATCGAACAAGATACGATGTAGTCGTCCTTGGGATGAAACTCGGCATACATAATGTAATGACTACAAATCGATGAACACGAAGTCAATAACCAATGAAGTCGCAAGTCTATGAGTGAGATACTACTTACTTATGACCGGTCAAGATAGCAATACATTGACGAGATTGCCAATTCCATATCCGAATTGTCTGGTCATCAGAGGCAGAAAGGATCCATGGATGTTCACGATGAAATGAGACTGATCGAACGTAATCGAGATGACCATGCAAGGTAAACAAACACCGTCGTTGTTTGTAATTCCAGACCTGTACTACCAAATGAAATCAATATTCAAGCATCGATGGAATATCAAAAGAATTTGAGAATGCTAGAAACCATGAATTGACCTTGATTTTGTAGTCATCGCCACCTGACACGAAGAGTGGTTGACTTGGATGAAAGGCAATCCCACGAACCGGACCTGAAAGACACAAGATAAATAAATGATCGAACAGTTACTTGATGCCAATGTGAGTTAACGAAACAAACCATCGTGTTCGTCAAATCGTTCGACTAATGTTCCCATCTGAAAGTTCCACATTTGTATACTTCCTGAATGAAGTGATGCTGCTAGAAGGGTAAGCTTGGGATGGAAAGCGATTCCCTTGACCCTATTGGACTTGGACTCAAACTAAAAACAAGATTGTGAATAAATGGATTGTATGGCAATAGAGACATCTGCTGAGACGGGTGAAGTTGCTTACCTTTGTGAGCATCTGCATCTTGGCTGAACAATTTGAATTAAATTTAATGTCTTGTTTAAATCCAGGCGACGAGCCAATGAGAGGACGGTGACCGAGTTCGACTGATAGTTGATTTGATGGTTTGTTTTGTTGATGAGTTGAAGGAAATGTAGAAATGAAGCTGTTGACCACTATTGCTCAATGCTGAGCAGGTATGTCGTATGATAAAGTTGAGTAAGCCAGGTGGAAGTGGGAAAGCCAAACTGTGGTATAGTCATACCACTGATTCGATCGATCAGCCACAACAACACTTCAAAAAACAACATTTCTCCCATCCAGACTACATTTGGTTAGGTTAAAGAAACTGCATTAAAACAATGTTTTACTTAACAGTTTCAAAATCTTCCTCAATGCACCCTCAACAAACAGATACTCCGTTGCAACTTGCAAGTGGACTCAGGACTACTTGTAAAAATATTATTGAAGAATAAAACACATATCAGTAGATTGTATGGGTCACATGTGGTTTTTCATGACACCGAAAAACAAATCTAGAATCAGAAATCATGGAAAATGTTGCAATTTTAGGCAGGTAGTCTTTATTGCAAGTTTTGACCCTCTCATCAAGATAGATTGAAGGATGTAAAGTATGTGGTACCAAATTTCATATTTCACCTCAAAATTGGCAATAAAAGGCAGGTCTACTTGTTCAATAATGTGGGCAAGGCCCTGCATTTATAACAAGTTGGTTTTCTTTGAGATAACTCAATTGTAATGCTGGTTGTGTCAGTGTGTCCTATGTTGTTTAGTCCATGGAGAATTACTAAAAGCTTCTTTTCAAAAAAGAAAAATTAATAAAGAGTGAACCAAGCAAATCAAATAGCCAAAATTGAGCTATTCTTTGTGCTTTACTCTTCTTCAGATAAATCCTCAGGTGAATGGTCTCCCATGTGTCTTTCATACACTGAGCTAGATAAGAAAATCTCAATGGTTCAAATGCTCAACTTCTGTGCAATTATCGGCCTGATTTCCCTTTTTACAAGCGTTTTTGGAATCATTGTTGTTACTTAATTAGAAGCGTGCTGGTGTATCCGTGTTGCGGGTCTGGCCTTCAAGTTCCAGGCTTGATTCTAGCCCCACACCCTTGCAAGTTTAGGGCCAACTGACATTATCCCGAGAGGATGAGAGATTTTGCAGCACCTATTCAAAGGGCTAAGACTGATATGTGGTGAATAATCAGTAGATCAGCAAGGGGAGAAGAGGAAATGAAGAACTCTCCAGGCAGATTCTGCACTAATTTTGGACATCGTCGCCACCAAACCTGGGTGTGCTATATATAGCTCAAACTCTCCTTCAGGGTACATTCAGTTTGTATTCTAGCTTCTATCGATAACCTTATCTTATTTATCTTGTGCAACTCGAGGCATGTCCTCAAAAAGCTCGACAGTAGCAGCGAGGGACTTGGTTGAGTTTACCAAAAAGCTCAAATCCCCTCAGATTCGGTGCTCCAATCGCCCGTTGTGTATCGTATCGTCTCAGAGACTGAAGGCGTATATATATGACAGCACATCCAGCGTAAAGTATCGATTTCCAAATTCTCAGAGCTTGTCTTACAGTGATCCTGAATAATCTTAAAAAGAAACCAAGCTCGTCTGAATCTGAGTGAATTTCTCCATATTTCCTTCAACAATCTATTCTGTTCTGTTCTGTTGACGGAATGCCCTATGCTTCTTGTTGTATCATAAATTCCGAGACAAATGTAAGTCTCGTTTCGGATCAATCATTCTATGTAAGCCCCACCCTTGTCTCATTCAACTAGAAATCCTTTCGCATAAAGTCATCAGGTCACTGCCATCAGATAACGCTAATTTTTAGGCTCATTAAATTGATTTGCGCACCTTTACTTTTGCTTTGACGCAATATTCAATTCGTAGTCACATACGCGGCATCTAGATATTTATCATATATATATATACAGTCAGATGGAGTTGCCATCTGACATCCCCATTTACGATCCAGTTTGTCGCATAATTTGTTCTGATGAATCACTCGTGCTGATGAAGATGATCTGGCTAACCTCAAACTCATTTTCGCCTTTGGTCTCGGCCTTTCATGTTTAGCGCCACCCAGAGTATGCAAAGATGAATCGAAAGATCGTACGAAAAATCGATATCCACACTATGCCGATCCTATCATTACTCTGGCTAAGCTGTTTCAGTGAGTCCGGTTGACTTTTGATACGATTTTTGTTTGAAAAATGTGTTGATTGCTGACATGACCACTCCTCACTGTTGTACCATGCATTCCGGTTCGGCATTGTAAGTCGACAGGACAAATATTGGAAACGCCAAGGTATCAGTCCCGCAACCCTATCTATTTCCTTCGAAAAAATATCCTTCTGATCTTTCGAAAACTCACAAGGCCTACTTTATAATGAATACTGTGGAGCTGACCAAGGAGTCAATGATTGGATTTGCAGATCGCAGGTCTAGAAAAAGATCTCGGTCTCAAAGGTATACAGTTCAACATTGGACTAGCTGTTTTGTGAGTCGATCTTGAGGCAAGGCATCAAGATACTTTGAAGGAATTCAACACTTATATTTTGAGGGGTTTCAAAAGTTTTCTGACTTACGTCACATCCGAGATACCTTCCAATCTTCTGATTGGACGCTTTGGAATCAAGGTTCGTGCCTTGATATTTACCAACAGTGAATACTGACACAGTAGGCTGATGGGCTTCTTTCACAGAATTGGTTAACGTTTTTGGTTTGTGGCTGGGGTTGGTGATCTTGTCATTTTCTTTGAACGGTCTCGCCCCTCCTGTGGTGCCACATCGATACATCAACTCGCTAACTAGCTCGGTGAACTCTTTCGCATCACAAAAGGAATTGTGACACTGTGTTCGGCGTTCATGACCAACTATGCAACTTTCATCGTAACTCGCTTGTTATTAGGCAAGTTTTCGTGTTGTCAATCTCTCACAGTCTAGCCCAAGTTCATCTCGTTAATCCAACAGGCCTTTTTGAGGGCGGAATGCTACCAGGAATGGTGAGCGTGCAAGAAAAATATCATTGTGGGACTACTGCCAACAATTCGTATTGTTCCATCGATTTTAGGTATTATACCTTTCCACACTTTATAGGAAAAATGAGTTGCAACTCAGAATCGGTATCCTCATATCATGCGTAGCCTTGGGAGGAGCTTTTAGTGGGCTTCTGGCTTATGGAATCCAGCGAATGAACGGAATTAGGCATCAGCCTGGGTGGGCGTAAGTCTTGAAGATAAATCACTTCGTGCTTGATCTCCATGCTCGACAGGCTGATATATTTGCGTGTTTCCATAGTTGGGTCTTTATATTAGGTGCATTCTCATATTTCTCTTCCTTTCGTACCACATGGTAACTTACACAATATTGCTTCATGAATCTCTATCGAAGAGGGGCTCTTGACGATTGTGTTTTCGATCATCGGCTGGTTCATACTTTGTCCAAGTATCGCATCTGCCAGGTTTTTAGATATATATGAGAAGGATTTTGCAGGTCAGACTCTTTGTTATGGTTCTTCGCCATGTGTGCCGTCAACTGATGCCTAAAAATCACTATCCGTCATGCGCCAGCTAACCGGCTTAAGATACATTGTGATATGTATCAAGACCGAAGCCATTCTGTATCACGCGGTTCAAAAAAGGGCTCTATCCGGGAAGATGACAAGACAGCAGAGCGTAATCAGCGTCCTTCCGATCACTCCGACAGTCCTGAAGTGGAGCATTTCGAATGGGCTGAAGTGCGCCGCGGGCTTCGGGATCCACAAGCTTGGATGACTGGACTTGCTGTAATGGCACTCTTGGTCGAGTTGTATACTTTTAGTTTCTTTCTGTAAGTAATGACTGTTATCGAGATCTTCAACAAGCAAACTCTTCTCATGCCTATTTCCATAAATGCCAAGCGGTACACACAGGTACTGACTGTCATCTGTCCTTTCCTTCTATCTTGATAGCCCAACTCGTGAGTTTGGAACCTTATGCTACGACCTACTTCCAGGTGGCCTCTTACACAACTCCACAATCATCTAGTAGTGAGAGGAATGGGGTATGCTGGGGCCCAGGCGCAACTATTCTCTTCCTATCCGTACCTACCCGCTGCAGGGATGGTCATAGTAGTGGCTCGGGTCTCAGATAAAGCTCGAATTCGCGGGCCACTTGTGTTGGTTTTACTCCCAATCAGTGTTGCAGGATGTGAGCACCAGGTTTATGAAATCTGAAAGCTTTCATACATACGACATTTCTTGGATTCACATGCTGAATAGATACATTCTTACTTTGTCCCTTTTTACCAGACATCCTGGCATGCCTGTCAAGAAGTCCAAGGGTTCGATACGCGAGTGTGTTCCTTATGACGACAGGGATATTTCCATCTTTAGCTTGCTTTCTCACTATCCTCCCCAACAACTCTTCTGGAGTTACTAAGAGAGCTACTACCATTGCAGTTCAAATCATGGTATGCCCCAAATCTTCACAAAAAAATCAAAGTTTCTGAAACCTGATCTTTTTCGCCCAGATTGGAAATGTAGCAGGATTTATAGCTCCTTTTGTTTACACAAACGCTGCCCATCAAGGACCGCGATTTGTGAAAGGTCATAAAATCGCACTGACATTCGTTTGCGCAGCTTGGCTATGTACGGCAGCCAATGTACTTTATTGCTGGAAAGAAAATATTGCTCGAAAGGCTGGAAAAAGAGATCATATAGCATGGGAGTATTGGAAACAACGAGATGAGGGAACGACCAAGTCTCCCATTGGGGATCGTGATCCGACATTTTTATATACCTTGTGACAGGAACTCTGTCTCCGAATCTCCCTCCTTCGTATTACACTTTAGCAAGTATTTTTTTGTTTAAGTACTATAGCATAAAGTTTTACAACGCTGCAATTAGCAAGGATTTGAGAGAGACCACAAATATAAGCTGCCTACTTTGCGAAACCCAAGAAGATGGCGACATGAAGAAAAATTAAATTGTTATAGAGAAGAAATTTCTGATGAGTGTAATTTGCTATCTCTATTCTTATTTTCGCCTTCATCAACTTGCTTCTTGAGGTGGAAATAACATTGGAGTCCCTCTGGCTACGGCAAGGCGTCATGCCGCTCCAGGCCGCTCCGCCTCGCCGCGAGGGACTCGATCGAGTTTAACTACAGATGCTACATAAACAAGACTTAATAGCTTTGAATCTTTGGAACATCCTACGACCTGCCCCGACTAGAGCACAGAGCTTGATATAAGCTCCCATACGGCGGCTTGGCGGATGAAGAAAGAAGCGGTCCCGGGAGAAGTGTTCAGTCAATAGTGACCGTGTGTCTATATACATTTGTATTCACAGACAGACACAGTGCAAAATCCATGGCTTCAATATTTTTCCAGACCTTTACCGCTGTTCTCGTATTTACAGCTGAAGGGCAGACTCCATCACAATTCATTCACTTCTCATTGGTCTCCTCATTTCCAACATACGTTGTCTCAACCTCCGCAATCCCCCTCTTGATCACCTTCATCCCAATTTTCGTCTTGCCTTGCTCGTCATCATGTTCCACCAATATCAAATCAAGGTTGCTGTGCTAGTCTTTACCTTGTGTTTCAGCGCACACATCGTATCAGGATTGACAGTTGCTTGCGATGGCGGGTTGACAGGAGCCGTTCGGTGGAAGGGGGGCGATGTTAGTACGTTGCGCTTTTGTTTTTCGCTGTTGATTTTGAACGCCAGTCATTGAGCTATCGCGATTACGCCTCTCCTCAATTTTATAGCATGCATCAAGGGTAATCAGGAAAGGGAACGTCATTCGTGCAGGTACAAAAGCTGTTCACTGAATGGTAGGTATTGATTGATACACAAACCCGTTGTCTCATGATCCAATCTCACAAGGAATCTAACTATTGCATCTTAATCTTATGATCACAAAATTAGGTAACAAATGGGTCGAAATGGACACCTGTCGAATCCATGGCGCACCCCGCACCGACCCTGGCATAAGCAAGCAACAATGCACGGACTACTCCTGGATGGCTGATGGCACATATTGTGCGTAACCATTCCATTGACTACAATCCTATTTCCCATCACTTACTTCAGATTTTTTTACCTCGAAATCGGGATTAAACCGTTCAGCTTGTACGAATGCCGGGGATAGAACTTATGACTGCTACAATCTGAGCCCAGACACCGTCCCATACATAAGTGAGTCGAATGCACAACGATCTAGGACAACTCAATCATTGACGGGAAAATCTTTTCCTTTTCAGCGTGTAATGACTGCAACCCGGCGTAGCTGGGCTGAAACGTCCCGCAACCACCTTCCACCAAGTCACATGTTTACACCATGTAAAGGCGTGACCTTCTACCATTGAATGTCATTGGCCACTAGCTGGTTGTCTTGAAATGTTGATACCTTTCAATAATAAGGATTGGTTTTTTCCAGTTTTATTTCAATTGATGGTCCTCCATTTCTTGTGGTTTGATGTATTCTTGTGATTGATCTAGCAGCAGACATTTTATACTTTACTAAATATACAGACAACTTGCAATCTTGAGACACCTTTTTTCTTGAGAAAAAAACCATATAGCTTGAATAGCTAAACCCAAGCCTCTCGCGTGTTGCCCTCCGTTGGTCTTGGAAGAGGGAATTATGTACATAGCAGTTGTGAGCTTGGAGGCGCGAATGAATGCACTGAATGTTCGTGATTTTTTCCACTAAAGCAGTTCTATACATCCACCTAAGGGGATACTGCGTTACCAAACCGTATCTAACCCCTAATCATTTCGATAAATCCATTGATTCCATATCATGGAAATCCTGAGTCATGTGAGATGCTTTTTCACGCCCAGCATGCCAACCACAAACCCTATAGAAGTGTGATTCCGAAGTAGGATCATTTGCAAGGATTTCACTTCTGGAATACCATAAGAATATGATCGAAGGGTGATCAAATCTGCTTTATATCTTAGAATACTCCTTGTCATGTCGTAGTGAGTGGTATTGGAAGAGAACATGTGATATCAGACCATCAGCATCTCGCACGTTTGGCTATCTGGTTTGTTGGCCATTCGGGACCATGGTGGTGCCCTGGATACCTGTCCTTCAAATTTATAAATTAGGCATGAAATGTAGTGCGCTACCTTATTTTGACCAAGCTGCTTTCCAGCTTTCCAGACGAAATGTTGACTGAAAGCATCAGGAATTACGAATGAAGAAGATTTGGAATGTTATGGGTGTAGGCTTGTATGTGTATGGGATTACAGAGGGGCAGTAAGAACCGATCAACATCCACGTCTCGCGCAAGAAAGATTTCATTGAGGTTAACAACCCATCCTCGAAGCACTTTCCATCAGCAAAGAGAACATTGAAAACGCATCAGTAGCTGGAGAATTTATCGATCAATTAGATTTCGTCAAGGCTGGATATACTCGTCATGCGTTCTGGTTTTCAGTTTGGGATCGGATGGTTGCTCTTCCTGGCCGCCACAATTGCTTCGGTGACATGCGATTTTGTACTTCAAGATGGTCAACTGGTGGTAGCCGACGGGAGTGGTATCACTACTGACAAGGTAGAGTGAGTCATTCGGTTGTCTTTGAAATGTTTTTGGCTCAGATCTAGGCTGACAAGTGATGCGTTAATTTGATGTGTATGCGATCGATTCTTGTAGTGTTTCATCAACTGCCAGTCAATCGAACAAAATTCTTTCAGTTACTTCTGAGAACGTACTCAAACTTACCTTTCATATCACTGGAAGTTCTTCTGATGGAAAGGATTCCAAAGGACTTACTCCACATCAAGTTCATCTCTTGGCTACCGGGGTTGATACAAAGCTTCACTGGACTTCAGTCGTCAAAGTGAGGGGTGCCGGAAAAGCCAAATGGGAATTGGTCAGTGGTCATCATCCCAACCACTGATACTCAAGGGATCTACTTAAATCCTTACTTGTTCGATATATGTCGTTGTAGGACCTCGCACGAGCTCCGACCGACTTTTTCAGCCTGAGTGAGCAAGGCAAGATTCAGTTGGAGATCGTATTGGCCGACCCTTCTCCAAAACACAAGCCTTTACGAAAGACTCTCGCTACCATTCAAATCCCGTCGAATATGATACTCCCTTACCCCTACTGGGACACCAAGGATGGCTCACGTGTGTAGCCACTTCACTTAAATTTAATTGACTGCTATACTAACTGAGTTATGCTGATACATGTATTCAAATCCTTAGCACCTTCCAACCTGGAGTTGGAAAAGTATGCTCCCCAACCACCGATCGAGTGGACTTTCCGAGCACCTCGCAAGCCGATCTCTCCTATCATCAGCGTAGCCTACACCGTAGTGGTACTCTCACCTTGGTTTATCCTTCTGTCGGCTGTAAGTATTCAACTCAATTCTTGTATCCTTTTGAATTGTTGATCCCTGTTTACTCAAAGTAAAACTGACTATCCTGCGATGATTCCTTTCTCAGTGGTCAACCCTCTCAAGTGCTTCCACACCTGGATTCAAACTTCTAGGTCCTTCTTCAACTTCAACCATCATCTTTCTCGCTACCATCGCTTCTCAAGAAGTCATGATCTTGACCTATTGGACCTCACTTCGATTATATCAATACCTCCCCATTGCTTTCCTACTCGCCCTACCACTCATCCTCAGTGGACGAACAGCATTGAGTGAATTGAAAGCAAGAAGAAAGAGAAATCCTATCAGTGCTAGTCATGTTATCTTATCCAAAATCCATGGAGGTGGCCTAAAAGGAAAAGGCAAAGCCGAGTAAAATGTATTTAAACTTGATGTCACTCGATGATTGCTCTACAGGCGAAGAGATCAGGACTGTAACCACAAGAAGGATATTGTAGACACAATAATTCCGGTAGAGGGAGTAGTGAGGTTTGTAAAAATCCCTGAATATCATTCAGTTCAAAGTTTAAAGCTTTCCCAGAAAGCTGGAAATTAAAAAGATATGGCTTTTTTGCCCTCAGATGTTGCATCCATGGTGCACCATATCCTCAATATGAGAGCTTCATGGTCATCAGCCATATGCTTGCTTGGATTTTAAATCCAACTTGTATTCATTGATCATCGATGATTGTTGATAAATTGTGATGATGTTGATTGAAAGAAATTGATGTTCTCAGCTACCACCTTGGCCTCACAGTGGTTTAAAATATGGGATCTCTAAAGGAAGCTTGAAAGTATGTGTATCTTTTTGCAAGTTTGTCAACTTGGCGATTTGTATGCAGAATCTTGCTGCAGACACATTCATTTTGAATACTATTTTTCTCATCAAATCTGATGTCAAGTTTTCTGATATGTACATGCAAGCTTAGTTAGATCAGAGACTACCACAATTTGGTGTACAAGAATGAACAGATTTTTTGTCTCTATTTCCCTGTCCACCTTGAATGTAAGGAGATGTCCAATCACAGGGACAGGTTTACAACTAACCAGAAATCATGTTTTGCTATCTCAATATGTATGAAGGGAGTAGTACCACTCTTACCTCACAAGTTTACTCAATACATTCTCATGGCTTGTTCACCAGATCTCTGCATCTCAATAATGATGTATGACACCTCTAAGCACGAAGAGCCTCTTGCATTTCTCAATCTTCCACCCAAACGTAAACAGGGTTTTGGATGAGTTTGAAAGGGAGGGATGAAACAAAAGCTGAGCACTATGGAGTGTAGCTAGAGAGAAAATGAAGGAGAGCTCTTGAGAGGCATAAAATTGGAACCTCAGGCCCATATGCTTTTCAAAAGGAAATTAAGAATGCTTCTTGGATTTGTTGATTTATTCAGATTCCCAAAACCCAGAGTACACCATGACTGTGAAAGTATCCTGCATATGCATCTATTCTGCACCCAAATCAAGGAAATCATTGCATCCATGAGTCACCCCAAAGCTATTGCACAACTTCAAGAGTGCACATATGAATTCACATGTGCACTGCTCTTTGTTCTTCTGCTTGTACTTGCTACCCATAAATTACTAGTTGTCCTTGCAACCTGATGCAAAGGGGTTGAGATGGCACAGTTGATATGTATTGGGTTGGATGGTTAAAATTAGGGCTCAGCCCCAGCCCTGGTATTTCTGGGCTAGATCTGGCCCTAACACAACTTATGCCATCTATCAAAATGTGCAAGTCTGGCCAGGGTAGGTACTGGTACAGCCCAATATTTTTCAGGGGGTCATATGTCAAGTTCAGATGGTTTTTAATTCAAGGTAATATCTCTCTCCCCATTGTTGGGTGAGTCTTAGAGACCAGCCAATTCCTGCCCCCAACCCATGGCTTTTTCTGTTATTGTCAGGTCAGGTTTCCCCTTGAGTCTAGCTAGGAGATGTCTGTGCACACTCAGCCAACAAGTCATAACCCTACTCATAACAGGCAAAAGCACATTGTGTTCCTGGGCACAAAGATCAGTGACCTCACCTCTTGTGGCTTCCATACCAATCTGAATTTATATGAGACCAAACTACAGAATCTCAACAGAAGGATACTAAACAGGTAAGAAACACAGAGGTGCCACTATAGTGTGAGGTACTGAAGACCAAAATACACTGTAAAAACCTCTTGCAAAAACCCCCAGGTATACATGAGGTGGCTGATTGAACCAGGGTGTGTAGATGAGGAGATGGTTCCTTCCATGTTATCTCATACAGAAGCGCCCATAGGTTGAATCGTGAATTGTTAGGTTGTGTATCATTCCATGGTTGTCAGAGGATAAATATATTGACATATATACAAGCTAGATTGAAGATTTCACGTCTTTGCGTTCATCCAACGGAGTATTAGTGGGTTGAATCTCGATTGATAATTCTGCATCACGTTGCAACTGCGTTGTCATAGATGGGTATTTGGTAAAGAGAAGATGGCCAATGATTGCAATGATGGAAC
Organism: Melampsora larici-populina 98AG31; assembly: GCF_000204055.1. NCBI lineage: Eukaryota > Fungi > Basidiomycota > Pucciniomycetes > Pucciniales > Melampsoraceae > Melampsora > Melampsora laricis-populina. Next base: position 1,296,325 of record NW_006768766.1, on the reverse strand, counting down.
AAGTGAAGCAAAAGACTGAATTTGCTACAAATCCATGGGTAAACTTGGGTGCATCAGACCATAGAAAACTACCATAGATGGATGCTGAATTACCAACTACAATAGAAAATTGAAAGTATTCAAGACAAGTCAGTGGGAAGTTCAGATTGTCTTTGGTAGGCAAGAAGAAGTTGCCCTACCAGAATTCACAAGAGCTTGTGAGATAGCGCGTTTTGAATCGGGATAATTCAGCTCTCTTGAAAGCCATGCGAGCACAACAGGGAGAGCGCCAAAAGTCGCTGCATATCCTATACTATTTTACCAATCACAATTAGCAGAAATTGGGTCAGATGTGCATGTCGATTTGAGAAATAACATCAGAGAAAGGGCTCCAACCATATGAGACCGTACCGAGCCTCCGAATTGCTAATTCCAGCACATATTGCATACATCACTCCAGCAACCGCGGTTGGAATCGCTACGTGGAAGACGCGATCATTGAAAAAGTCGGCCGAGAGTGAATTGGCCAAGACACCTACAAATGTGCATATATATATTGGCACAGTCATGAACTGAGCCATCTGACCCTTATATCCAAGGGTTCTAGTGATGGTGGGAATGAAGTAAGAAATGGTTGTTTCGCTGGTGATCATCAAATCTAACAAGTGATGGAATGAAAAGTCAATACACATTTTCAAAGTCGAGAAGAATTACGAAGATTCAATTATCTTCCTCACCCATTAAACAGAACAAATAAACTCTCCAATCTGTCACAGCGGCCTTGAAAGCTTGTAGATGAGTCAAGGTGAGTCGTGGATCTGCGTGAGCTGGCCGGTCTGCAGCCAATCTAGCTGCTGCGAGCGCACGTTGCTCCGGAGTGAGCCATTTCGTATTGGAAGGCCAGTCAGGCATGAAGAATACAGCCACCATCGACGCGAACATTGTGATTGCTCCCTCAACTGATGCAACATCACCATACCCATTCAGCCAAGAGTTACTGTCATACAGATCAAACAAACACTCAACTGATAAAGAGCCACCTCCATCCACGGATGCCTCGAGCCTCATTAAGTCCTGTTATCACACCACCAGAGATGAGTCCGCCTTTGTAGAGGCGACATTGGGCAAATGTTAAGTCAGGCTTTCATCACGCAGGAGAAAAGTATTCTAGATCTGGAGAAGAAAAGGGAGGGGCTCACCAAAAGCACCCGCTAAGATTGATGCAGTATAAAGGATTCCAATTCTTTTGGCCAGTTCGGTTTTCCTATACCATGAGGACAGGAGGAAGAGCTTATGATTTTACACAATGAAGAAATCAACAAATAAATCTGATGGGATTGTGATTTTGAATCTTTCACTCACTACACCGGGAAAAAATCCGGATCTAAAAGAAAGCACCAATGATTTAGGTCAAGTTGAATGACAATTTTCACTGATGAAAATGGAAATGAAAAGGGATCAAAAACTCACTCCATAAATCCCAAGACAAAGCGGACCCCAATCAATCCCTCTTTGGTTTTCACCACAGAAAATACTGTGGCTATCAGTCCCCAACCAAAAGTGATAAGGGGAATGAAGATGGAGGGTCGAACTCTTGTCAACAACATATTACTTGGAATTTCGGCTAATCTAGTTTTATCAGAGGAGATTTCAAGACAGTACAATCAGTGTAAGATGGGATAAGGGTTCTGTCACGAGGAGATTTTCTCACAGGTATCCGACAAAAAATATCAATACAGCCAAAGAATAATCTGCTGAGCTAAGCTCGAGATCTTTTTCCATGCCCCCAATTCTTGCATTCCCGATCTGGGTATTTCATCAAAGCTGGGTAAGCAATGTGTCCTGAGGCTAAATCTGATTTGTTGCTGTAAAGCCTTGAGCATCTATGGGGAGCAGAACAACGTACACTTGACCGGTCGAGGTCTACGCAAGGATATGAAGTGATTCATTGTCACGGCACAAAAGATCAGCGTCCAAATGTCAGTCTCGTAAGTACCGATATGTCTCGTTGCCTGGTTCGAATGAAGCTTTGCTGACAGTTCAATAGGTACAGAAAACATATACAAGGCAAACTGGTGATCCGCGAAATGACAAGAGCTATGCATTAGTTTCTGACCCGCCAGGTGTGACAAATATTCCAGGTCGTGTGAGAATTTGACGTTTTGATGGATGCTTACATGTGCAAGTCGATAATGCGGACCAGCTTTTTATCTTCTTCACTCCCAGGAATATATACTCGGGGGCTATCTTCAAAAATATAATGGAAGGGCTTTTCCGTTGCGTTGGAAGCCAGTGTCTGTTTCGTGCTCGGAAGCGCCGATTGGTTTATTGTCGGGTCGTTCAGCTTGAGGGGTGTCTGCTTCAACGGGAGATTTTCCGAATCTACCGCTATGGGTGCGCGTGGCCTCAAAGACGAATTCGATAATGAGACAGAGGTCAAAGAGGCCGGCGCAACTTCGGCGGGCGACATGCTATTTATGTGGTTATACTATCACGATGAGAAAGTCTAATTTTTAGAAGGTCACTCGAACTTGAAGTTATGAAGAAAAGGCGATTGGTTGCTTTTGGATTATTTGTCACATGGAGCACGAGTTGAGCCATTGAGGATCACCCGATTAGTCCATGTATGCACCATGCGATGTAGTACATTGTGTATCCTAGGTTGGGGATGTGGTCGCAACCGCCCAACTTCAGAACATCCAGGAAGGAGACCTATCGATCGAACTTCGTCAAGTTTGTTCACCAAGCTCTTCACCGCTGCCAGGAAGATGAAAATTTACTCGAGAGGGTGCACGATGGGCTGGAGCAAGGCGATACGGAGGAAAGTTGTCTCTCCAGCATACGGCAGGATGTCATGAAATACGGTCAAATTTTCTACGCTTTCCAGATGTCGGAACTGAAGAGCCGGTTGGGAAACGGCGAGGAGCTGCGATTGAGCCTGATTGAGGCTTGAGCCCTTCGGATAAATTTAAAACCGGTCGCTCGGATGCAGAAGTACAAACGGCTCAACGACAAATTCCGCTCCTCCGGTTTCTCCAACCACTCGAGTCCAGGCTTTATGTAGGCTTAGTTAAGCTTGCCCTGGGCACTGGTGTAGTCTCCAGCTCTAGTCCACCCTCCTCCGAGGTTTCGAGGCCGGCATATCACTGGGTGAGGGACAACACCCCGGGCTCAGCGGGACTCAAGTTTGCTAAAATTTTGTAAGCCCAGCAGCTCAAGTGCTAAGATTTTCGTAGACCCTCAGCCAAAGCACGTGCTAATCAATTCGGGGCAACTTCTACTGTATTGCTTTTGACATTGGGGGGTGTTTGACTTGACAGATGCCGTTCAATTAAGGGGTTAAGCATCATTTTGCTATACGCGCAGTGGTGTTTTACTTCTACTTTTGCAACTTGCGAGTTGCGCCTCTCTAATCGAAGTGGGGTTTAAGATGCGACTCGTAGTTCGAGTTGCGTACCGACCCTCAAACACTTGACTCTTTCGCCCGTTGTCTTCAACAGTCTTACCTCTCTTGTGGCCATTTTTGCCTGTTATGTCATCTTAACGTGCTTACTCTCGCCCTAGTGAAATGACCCCCCATCATTGCGGGCTGTCAACCACTTAGTAAATTTTGTGCAAGTTCAACCGCGTAGTGACGTATTTTTTGTTCTACGGGGATCTTTCTTCCAAGATGGAATTTGTTTGGTATTTCATTTAATGATAGTCAGATTCGAAACATAGTTGATGTACGTGCTAAACCACAGGGTCTTCTTGTTTAGGTTTTTCTAACCGGCCAATAGAACGCTGGATGTCGATTGATACTCTCGCATCCCTGTCCAACCCAGTTGTCCGAGATGGATATTTAGTGAAAAGAAGATGTCCGACAATAGCAGCGATAGCACAACTGAAGCAAAAGACTGCAGTTGACACAAACCCAGTGGTAAACTGAGGGGCATCAGACCATAAGAAGCTACCATAGATCGATGCCGAATTACCGACTGCAATGAGCAATTAGAGGGGTTCAATGTAGTCAGTTTGAAAATCCGAGTGTCTTGCGGTGGAGAGGCTAGTAGATTTTCATTTATCTTACCAGTATTTACAAGCGCTTGTGAGACAGCGCGTTTTGAATCAGGAAAGTTGAGCTCTCTTGAAAGCCACGCAAGTACAATGGGAAGGGCGCCATATGTCCCTGCAAATCCTATACTGTTTTACCAAGAAAAGATGGGTCAGATGTGCATGAAGAGGGTGGGGTCGAGAGAAGCAAAGATATTAACCATATGAGACCATAACGAGCCTCTGGGCTGCTGATTCCAGCGCAGGTTGCATACATAACTCCAGCAATCGCAGTCGGGATCGCTACATGGAAAACACGATCTTTGAAAAAATCGGCCGAAAGTGAGATGGCCAAGATACCTGCACATGCGCATACATATATGGGAACAGTCATGAACTGAGCCATTTGACCAGTATATCCAAGTGTTTGCGTGATCGTGGGAATAAAGTAGGAGATGGTGGTTCCGCTGAGGATCATCAAATCTAAGGTTTCACAAATCACAAATCAATACAAAGATCTACTGTGAAAGTCGAATTGGGAAAATATAGACATCAAACTCACCCATAAAGCAGAACAAATAGATCCGCCAATCTGTCACGGCAGCCTTAAAGGCTTGTAAATGTGTCAAGATGATTTGCGATTGCGCATGAGCAGGTCGATCGGCTGCTAATCTAGCCCCTGCGAGTGCGCGCTGTTCCAGAGTAAGCCACTTCGTGTTTGAAGGCCAATCAGGCATGAAGAACACAACAACTATCGACGCAAACATTGTTATTGCTCCCTCAACTGACAAAGCAGACCCATAAGAATTTGGCCAAAAATGTATTGCTAGACGGACCGAAGTACTCAACTGATAAAAAGCCATCTCCATCCACGAATTCCCCGAGCATCGTCAAGTCCAGTGATAACACCTCCTGAAATGAGTCCGCCTTTATTTCAAAAAGTTCGGGAAATGATGATAAGTAGCGTCATTCTAGATGTATGAAAGAGTAGAAGAGACGCACCAAAAGCCCCTGACAAAATTCCCGCAGTGTAAAGAAATCCGATTCTTTTTGCAAGTTCGCTTTTCCTGTACCATGAGGACAAGAGGAATATCTTATAGTTTTGTACAAAAAAAATCAACAAACCTGGTCAAATCATATAGGAAATTCTTCACTCACTACACCAGGGAAAAATCCAGATCTAAAAATAAGCGAGGCGACGGAAGTCAGCTCAAGCTGGACGAAATGATTTGGTGTTGTAATATAAAAGCCGAGACAGAAAAGTACACCTACTCCACAAATCCCAGTACAAACCGCACCCCAATCAATCCCTCCTTGGTTTTCACCACAGAGAGTAGTGTGGCTACCAGGCCCCAGCTAAACGTGATAAGGGGGATGAAGAGGGAGGGGCGCACGCGGGTTAACAACATGTTGCTGGGGATTTCGGCCAATCTGGTTTGTTATGATGAATATTGAGATATATAATTAAATCAGTTTGTGTGAAATGCAATGAGATTCATGTAGGTTTTGAAGTTCTCACAAGTAGCCGACAAAAAAGATTAATACGGCCAAAGAATAATCAGCGGAGCTGAGTTCGAGGTCTTGTCCCATGCCGCCAATTCTTGCGTTTCCGATCTAGACAATGCATCAAATTGGTATGAGCAGATTATCCAGGTATCAGCTTGAACACTTTCACTTTCCAGCCTTGAGTTGCGGCAGGGATCAGAATAACGTACGCTGGACCGGTCGAGGTCTGCTCGAGGAAAAGAAGTGGTTTTGAAAATGAGCAATGTAAGCCTCAAGCGCTAATGCGTCTTTTCCCAATTCAAGGAATGCATTACTAACAGTTCAATAGATAGAGAAAACATATACAAGGTAACCTGTTGTTTCATAAAATTGCCAGAGCGCGGCATTAATGTTTGCTAGGGGAATTGTGTAGTATGATATGGCTGAAGCACAAGTTTGTTGATAGATGCTTACATGTGCAAGTCAATAGTACGGACTAGCTGTTTGTCCTCTTCGCTTCCAGGAATATATACTCGCGGACTGTTTTCAAAGAGATAATTGAAGGGCTTCTCGGTTGAGGTATTCTGGCTTGAAGGCGGCGACCAGTCTATGGAGGGGTCATTTAGCTTGAGGGGGGATTGATCCGCGTGAAATATCTCCGAGCCTACCGCTGTAGGTGAGTGCGCCGTCAAAGATGGAGTCGATAAAGATACAGAGGCCAAAGAGGCTGGGGGTACTACTGGGGGTGTCATGCTGCGTGTTGAGGGTGAATATGAAGATGAAAGGGTTTCTTTGATGAAGGCCAATGAGAGGGTGTACCGTGTTACTGACGAAAGACAAACAATACGTGGATGGATGCTCGGAGGAAATTGAAATTTGTCAAAGTCTAGGTGAGCCGTGGAAGCGCAACCCCAAACGCTTAAGTGAACACTCGCAGTCACCAGTTCCGTATAGATTGCCACGCTAGAGGCGATCCAGCTGCAAGCCGTGAGTGAGCCAGGGTGTCTATGGCTAGAGTTGTCGAAGCCAGTCAAGTTAAATGCTTGAGCGGAAACTTGGACCGAATTAGTTCTTTTTTCATTTTGACACCGACAAACATCGACATCTCAAGCCAATGAGCCAGGCGCTCCTGGAAGGCTAGAAGGGTATCAGTATCCGAAGGCGGGCTGTGGGAAGTATCTGTAAATCCATGTTATAAGTATATTGAAATCACTTCTCAGCCATCGATTGCATTACTTTGGAAAAGAATAGGCAACGGCGGATTCACACTACCAGTCACATCAATCCTCTTCTGACGAGCCCCATTTATGGGGCTGATTGAAAGATGCTTGCTCCGTCTTCCTCGTTGATCGCGTACTTTGAGCGAGCTCCGATGATTAGAAGCGTGGAGATTCTTAGGCGTTGCGGGCGCAAGCGTTCCGTGTGTCATGAAATCCTCACCACTTAGCTTGGGCACCGTTTGCCGGATTTTTGAGGCATCAATCACACAGGACGGATAGACATGTCGATGGTCTCTGACAATCAAAGAGTATGAAAAGATGAACATTACTTGCAAAGGTGTGAGATTTGGGACACTCGAAGACATATATATAGAGACAACGCAACATGCCTGAGCGAATGTTTTTGAATTATTGCAACCGTCGCTGGCTCGGCAGACACACGCCGAGCAAATGGCGTGATGTTCTCGGGATCGTATTCAAATTTCAAACGGCGGGAAGACTCTTACCGTCTCTCTTCTGTGTAAGTGGGATTCGTCTGGAAAGATGTTGTAGCAAGAAATGGCGGGACCCCTCATCGGTTGGCTGATCACACAAATCTGGATGCTGGCCTATACCGGCGCCCTCTCTACGACCACCACACGACGCATCAGCGCCGATCGTCTCGGCGCTGGGACTGAACTTCGTCGGTCCTACCCGAAACCGGTTATGTAGACCAAGAAATGTGGGAGGCAGCCTCTTAACAACTGCACCAACCTAATAAAGGAGGACAAGGAGGTTGTACAAGAAAGCATAAGGGCACACATATTAAAGTGGATATCAATGGAGTGTCACAGAGAGATTTTTTTAGAAGAAAAGCTGGCTAAAAAACAGGACTCAGGATGTGTGGTATGTAAGTAAGTATAGCTTCATGGAGACAGATGGAGAGTAAGATGAAACTATTGGTCATAACTATTCGGAACATACCTGCAGAGCAATTTTATATCTACATGTAAGCTTTAATCTTTTCAGTGAGGGTGGGAGGGAAAAAAGTATAAACGACTTAAACTGAGACAGTGAGACTAGATGTGAGATAGTCTATACTGGGGTGATTGAGATGGTACTTTGAGAAGATATGAAGATTCTACATAGGAAGAGGGTGAGGATTTGAGATACTTAAGAACAAAAGAACAGGGGATGATAGGAAATGGATTTTCCTTCGATCGTGGATCCATGTCCGTCATACATAGCTCGGGAAAGCCGAAGAATCGTTCTTGGTCTGTATGTGATTGAGCCATTGGGGACTTTGTTCCACGAAGAGTTTCCATATCATCTTCGGGCATCCAGTAAGCTGGGGATCTCCAGTTCGTCGTTTATCTACTTCCCATGTCCTGATCTTGGTCCACCCGAGCCTTCTTCGAAAGATGGGCGATTGATGTGACGAGCTGCCGCGTTGAGAGTAACCTCTGAAGGGCATGTGGTATGTACTGAGAGGAAGATACACAAGATCCCCCCGATAGACAGCACGAGCGAAGTTTAGATATATGAGAAATGAGGAGATATCATTTTTATTCACATTCTCTTAGTCTCAAAGCCAAAGTGGAAGGCCCCGATGGAACCTCATGGGACTCTGCCCGTACTCTCTCAAGTTCCATGCAGCCCCTCATTTCCATTCGATCGATGTCTATTGATGTCCTAATTACGCCTGGAAAAAGAGAATGATCGTACCTGCAAAGTTGTAGGAAGTTTAAAACAAAAACCTCAACTCTTTGTTTTCTTGATTATTTTAGCTTGACTGGTCGAAGCTCCAATCTTGCCTCTGCCGCTACTTTTTCCCTATATGTATCAAGTGTATCGTATCTTATTGTGAAAGAAAACCTTCAACACAATCCTCATGTCGGAAATCATAGAAGAATTCATAGACTTTCTCTCAAACCACCCGCCCGACCTCAATCCATTTGCAGCAACGGCCGGTTTTCTCGATCAACTGTTTCAAGTATGTTCGAGCACTAACTTTCGTACACTTGAAATCTCGAGTATGATACCAAGGCATTGATCGATCGCGCCCTTTCCTCACCTCATACTATCAGACTGCTTCTTCGCCATCGTGGGCTTTACACTTAGAACGCGTCTTCATTTTACCTTTTGGGATGTAAGCAGACATGGCTTCCCGAGTTGATTTCAATCTTTCATTCTGCGGGACGATGCATGGTCTGGTGGATTTTTGACTTACGTAGTTGAACACACGATATGCTGTAGAATGCTCTGTCAATCTGCCTCTCTCATGTTCTTTCGAATCATGAGTCGTAGGTTCTACCTGTTCAAGCTCAACGAACTTGGCTTGGTTCAAGTAGACTGCTCAAATCTTTGTAGCATCGGCTACTTGATCTATAGTGTTCGTGAGTCAAAACATTTTACCCGACCGCATTCATATGGAATACTCACTGATGTAGTTCTTTCGCTCTCAAATTTAGTCACATTAGTAGACATGATTTCAAAACAATTATCAGCCGGCCGGTATCAAACTTGGCAGATTTTTTTGTTTGGGACCAAGTTCATTGTGGCCCTTGATGCCTCGTGGTAAGATTGCTTGCAGTTAATTCTAAGTTGGCTGTCAAAGTTTCTTTACTCAACGGTGTTTTGATTGTACTTTTCATTTACAGGGGTGAGTATTTTCTAGCCCAAATAAATCTCGCACCAAAAAAACATCAGGACCGCTGATTACATGGTTATCATTTGCTCAATAGGTTTCTTATGGGTGGTTGTTTGTCACTGCGCCACCCTGAAATGGAGATCACCCACATCTCAAACAGAGTTCGGGAAGACGATCATCCCGCGGTCTGTTCCTTGGGCTCTGCACGCGGCGGTTTTGGGCGCCCGACTTTGGCCTGCTAGTAAGCTTTGAGGATATGGTTGAGGAAGGTCCTCAGTCCAAGATAACTTATGATACATCTACTGTGACGCAGTTTCTATAATCTGTATCTTCGCGCTAGCCATTCAAGAATACTCTCGAATGGACGATATCGTGCGCCCCGTGATTGAGGCCCTCTTGAATTCTGCATTGACCTATTCACCCGATACTTACAGCGCGTCGAAGCTGTGGATGATTCTACTACCTTCAATCCATGCACTTCCTCACCTGGTGAGTCGTGTTGGAGGGGCGTAGCTCTATTCAATCGGATCACTTATATCTCTTAAAATTTCTCGCGACGCGCAAGAACATCACTTCCCGCTTGATTCGAATTGGGATCAGCCTATACCTTTGCGCTGTCGGTATCTTATGCTTAGTAAGCAAGAAACTTTATCAAACAACATTGTATCCTGACACCTGATTTACAACTTCAGGCATACATTCCCTGTCTTATGATCCTACTACGGGGGATGTACAATGGTCCTGCAAAACCAGCCATGAAGCGTGACGAGGAGCTTGGAGCTTCAAGTCAAACTTTACAACGATCTATGAGCCAAATGAATGAAAGTATAACTCCACAACGCGACGCAACAGTACTTCATGCTTTAGTCTTTTATACCTCCATCTTAGTACATCTTCCGGTACTCATTTGGGCGGTAAGACATCAAACTTTCATAGAACGACATTGTCTTTTGTGACTGATACAATGAATTTATGGTTTGTTTTTCTAGATAACACCCCAGAGTGTTGATTTTTTTCTGCATAGAGCGTGGTTGGTGGGCATTCAGCTAGTGGGTCAGATTTCCATTTTTTAGCATAATCAAACATTCCTGTTTTGCAACTATTTTTCTGAGAGGTTGCTTATCACAGGGTATACATGTACCATTCTCCATCACAGGTAATATGTAAGTAAGTTTAGTTTTGGATCTCTGTGGCAAATCTTAACACAACTTGATTATTTGATCAAATCTATGCATATAGATGTCTGTTGATCCTCAATATCAACGCATACAAGGTATTTCGCGTCTTTCGACAAGCTAAATCCTTTTGCACACAAAGTGCAAGGAAGGAAAGTACACTGATAATCTTGAGTGAAATTGAAGTCAAAAGCAGGATAGACAAATGAATATCAACATAGAAACTTTAAGAACTTTAGGAAACATCATTCATTGTGAAATCAATGGACTACATTTATGACTTGTGTACTTTAAGCTTTGAAAGACTGTTATGATTCTGATTCCATCTCAACCAAATAAAAAAATGAGTAAAAAGATTCTGACCCCTTTACAATAGCGTGGCCTTGGGTCACTAGCATCAACAGTCTACAAATTTGTAGTTGAATGAACTTGCAAAAGGACAGCATCATCCTTAACTTTGAATATCAGCTATTTTGACAAAAACACAACTCACACCGCGGGAATCATTAAGTGTGAAACCCGATTGAGCAAAGTCGCGGTGTCCGGGTCCGCGACTTTCTTCAATTGCAGATCTTGTTTGCCATAGGTTTGCTAGCTTGCATCAAGCTGCCCTTGAGTTGTCCGCCTGAGCTGCAGTACATGTTATGCTTGTTTTTCCTTTCAATATCCTCAGACCACTCAAGATCATGTATGAGTCATGAGCTTTATAAAGTATATGTTACAAGAGTCTAGACATATGGTACCTCCATTAGTCCATACTACAGCCTGAGTGGAGGATTATGTAGAGGGCAGCTCAATGGCAAACCCATGGCAAACGAGATCCGTGATTGAAGGAAGTCGCGGACCCGGACACCGTGACTTTGCTCAATCCGGTTTCACACTTAATGATTCCCGCGGTGTCATATGATGCATTCACTGTAAATATTATTCAACTTCCTCAAGTGGCAAGGGGAACATGATTGGGAGTATGGTCTTTCATAAAAGGATCCATCACTGCACACCTGAGTCATAAAACTCACACTACATATGTGCAGCAGGCTAAGTGAATATTTTCATATCTTGTACGTACAGGTCTGCTCATCTGAATAAGTAGATCACATGTGATATGTACATTTATGGGATACAAAGTTGAATCCGGGAACAGTCCCGGATTTTTTCCCAAATTTCCAAATACCGTTTTTAGTGGTAGTTTGTATACTGGGAAAAAATCCGGATTTTTTTAACTTTGAATCCCCGGTTGCTCCATCCGCCATTACACCTCTTTTTTCCCAAATTTCAACTTGATTTGGAAATTTGGAAATCTGGGAAAAAAATCCGGGAACGTTCCCGGATTCAACTTTGTATCCCATAATTGTGTAGGGGCCATTTGGCTGGTTTAGCCAAAAAGTGTTACACCAAAACACTTTTTCAATCTGCTCCTTTCTCATGGGGCGGAATGAGAAAGTTGAAAATCGGTTATACAATTCCCAAACACTCAACCAAAGAGCTTATTGAAATATTGAAATAGAGGGACAAACAAGGGCAAAAACTTGTTTTGGTCTCAAAAACAGCCTCAGGGCTGTTTTTCAAAATTGAAGACTTTTTGATCAAAAACAGTCCTTGTTTTTGATCAAATGGAGTTACCAACAAGGTCAAAATCACTTCACTATGCACAGCTATATGACAGGTCCTCAGTAGTGGTGTGGTGTATCACTATTTTGAAGAACCAATATGCACCACTATCTGCAGAAACCCGCTATGGATCATATGTAGTGGTGTGTGTTAGTCACTCACACTCACTGTGATATTGTATCACTAGCACTATAATAGTGCACATGTTTTTTGAATGTGAAAAAAGAAATTTATCAAAAGGCGTGTAGTGCACTACCTAGAAAATATGTACAAAGAACTATTAATCTTGGTTTATGGATTACTTGAGCCGGTCAGGAAAAAGCAGAGAGATTGAAAATGAATCAAGTTTTAAAGAGAGTTGGGAAGCAAGGGGAAAGGAGTGAGATGAGAAAATAATAAGATAAAATAGCCAAGATTTGTATTAAAGAAAGCTGCAAACCTGAAGAATAAGAAGTTGAATGAGGAACAAGAGCATAGGGAGATAACAAACAAAAAAGATGTAGAAAGATTGACAATTAAGGATTACTTCATTTTTTCCATATACACAACCAACACAAGGCCTCAGAAAACTCTCAGGAAACATTAAAACTGGCCTTTATCCATTCACACAATGAAGTAAGTTGTTCAATGGTTGCACTTTCCAATGCCATTTGATCAGATCTGCAGACATTGGCTGCTCCGGAAAATACCCTCTCACACAAACAAGTGGTTGCAGAACAGCACAGGAAATCCTGAGCCATCTCTGCAAGAGCAGGAAAGGCACCTGAGTTGTCCTACATCACACAAAGTAGTGAGAAATCATAGTATTGGTAAAGAGAATGAAAGGAAAACTTACCTTCCACCATGAACACAGCAAGCCACCAATCAGCGGGAACTTCCCAGACATGCAGCCCTCCATCTCATGACTAACACCATTTTCAGGAGAAGGCATTGAAGCAAATACATTGTACTTGTCATCTGTAACAGTGTAATCTTGCTGATTTTATACCTTCAGCATAAAAGTATAAGATGAATTGAAAGAAAATCAAGATGAAAGATAAGAAATTGATAATAAAGAAACCGGATAATGGCTCAAATTGAAAAGTACATTTATTGGGGGGAGATGGAGTGGTATGTAAAGTATGATTATTGGGAGGATGCTGTTTAAATCAAAATTTTGATAATAAATCTAGATTTATAAGTCACAAGCAATGGTCCAAGGGGATTAAGGCAGGTTATTTCATACTTTTCATTTGAAACTCACTTTTGATCATGATTTTGATGGGGTGCACTGGTATGGTAGACGTGGTGGGGGAAAGCGGATGATAGAAGGTCACAAGGTGGATGAGTGGGGCAAAGTATGACAGAGGTGAACTCAAGTATGTGTATACCTTTCATGCTAAAGGAAAGATAAACAATGGTCCTAACAGAGCAAAGGACTTCTAGTTATTTGGGGGCAGAGCCTGATGAAATTTCAATATATTATCTATCAGTGCACACTGCAGTACACTATGTGGACCACTATATGTGTGGACACACTGCCAAAACTTGTGAGTGTAGTGGACATACCACTATAGAAATTTTGGACTTTTGTATAGGGCTGTGCATCAACCACTATCACAAAAACCAATTTTTCAAAGGGTAGTGCCACAGCACTTTCACAACACTACCACTATCCATTGTGTAGTGATTTTGACCTTGTTACCAAACACCGGTGTTTTTTATGAACACCAACAATTATTTTGACACAAAAACAGTTTTTGGCTTTGGTGGTGCTTTTGACCAAAAACTGTTTGTGGGTATCAGCCCAACGGGCCCTAGCTATTTGCCCTTGAGTCTGACAATATTGTCCCACAAGTTCACTACATACATATATCTGCATAGCTACTCAGGCAATATTCTCAAAGCCATTTGTCAGTCACAGAAAGGGTTTTATATGAAGGTTGGTTGATGAAATTGCACCAAAAATTTGAGTCAGTAGGGGTTGGGCAAAGAACTGACCAACCGGTTTTGTGTCCTTGAGAATTAAATTGAAAACAGCCAACAATGACCAAAATCAACTGGGTGCAGGTTTCACAGACCTGTTGCTGTGCCAGGTTACCCAAAAAGACCCAAAGTCAGTCTTTGGATCTGATTTTTCTCCTCCAGCCCCACCAATAGCTCAGTTTGAAGAACTCAGGCAAGATTTCACACCTTTCACGGATCTGTAAAAGGTGCAAAAAGGGTGTTTGCAAGGCTTGTGGCGCCACAAATTGCTTTCCCTGTAAAAGCTTTTGAACGGTTAAAGAGGTGGCGTGATCCCAAAACCAATCATACCGGTCAACATTTTTGGAAAGCAAAAAGATGAATAAAATTGTTTGTTGGTTTTGTGTGGCTTTGATATTAATTCTGAGCCATCTCTTAAGTGTTCCCAAAAATTTGAACTGCAATTGAACAGGGTTTGGAAACTGGTTGGTTGGTTTTTCGCCCAACCCCTAGTGTTTTGGAACATGTTTGTCAAGCTGGAAAAAAGTTACAGCATGTATTACATATGATTCACATATTCAGATGAGCAGAAAACTGAACAGACCTGTATGTACATGATAGCTGCCCATTCACTCAGCCTACTGCACAATGTAGTGTGGGTGTTATGGCTCAGGAGTGCAGTGATAGATCCTTTTAAGCCAAGCCATACTCCTAATCATTTTCCACCTCCCAATGGGGGAAGTTGAATGAGGTTCACAGTGATTCAAGTGATTCCTCCCTGCAAGGCAAATAGACTGGCAGACTGCAGTAATGACAGGGAGGAATAAGTTTTGATAATACATATCATACAACAAAATGTACAGGTGAAGAATGAAAGAATGGACCTTTCATATATGTACACAGTGAAAAAATCTTCCCAAGATCCAAAAGTACCTGTTAACAGCCTAGTGCTTCTAAAGAAGAGTAACTATCCACAAATCATCTCATCTCACTCTATCAGTATCATCTTCTGTTCTCCATCTCTACACTGACTTTCTTGACCAACTCCTTTTCTTTTTTTATCTTCTCCCTCACAAATGCAAATTGAGCAAAAATCACACAAATCACACATCCAAAACAGAAGATCATTAAAGCTATAAACCCATTAGTAAAATCCGGAGGTTTAGACCAAAGAAAGCTACCGTAAAATGCAGCCGCACTACCAACTTAAAATCGTGAATCAAGAATCATATAAGTGACCAAAGGACTGGGTTCAAACTGGCTTGAGTTGATGAACAGCTTACCTGTATTCACATAAGCTTGACTAACTGCTCTTTTTGAATCAGGGTATTTGATATGCTGTGACACCCAAGCAAGAATCACAGGAACAGCAGATTGTACCAAACCATAGGAAAGACTAAAAATCCACAAAGTGAAGGATAAATTTCCAACAAACAAAATGAAATCATATGGATAAACATTATTGACATACCAAAGTATTCCATAACGAGCTTTAGGCTCATGTACCCAAATACAAATTGTATACAAACTCCCAGCAACAAAGCTGGGTAATCCAATATGTAAACCTCTTTCATTAAAATGGTCAGCTGAAAATGAGATTCCAATGATAGCTAACACAGCACATATGTAAATAGGTACGGTCATGAATTGAGCCTTTTCACCAGTGTAACCCATACTTGATGTGATAGCTGGAATAAAGTAAGAAATCATGTTTGCACTACTGATCAACGTGTCTTTTATTAACAAAACCAATGAAAAGCATTAGCAAGAGCCTTGTGAAAATGAGGAGGAAAGGATCTAACGTACACATCAAGCCAAATACATGAGTCCTCCAATCTAGCAGTGCTGCTTTCAGAGCTTGTAAATGACTCAAGTGTTGATATTCTGTATCTTGAGATGTTATCAAAGTATCATCGTGCAGACGAGCTTTTGCCAACATGCGTTGTTCTGGACCAAGCCATCTAGTATCTGATGGCCAATCTGGTAAGAAGAAAACTACAACAAAGGAAGCTAAGATCGTCACAGATCCTTCGACTGAAGTAACAATCATCCAGATATCAATCTTTGATTAATTCCTGTGTTTTAACCGGTTTGGAGAAAACAAGGTGAATGATGAAGTACTAAACTGATAAAAATCCACCGCCAGCCTCTGATCCCTAGAGCACCATCGAGATGAGCAATTACAGACCCAGCTAACAGACCACCTATCCAATCGCATACAACGATATGATCAGAAAATATCCTATTTCAAAAGAAATCAAAACTTGCACCATCAACCGGTAAGTCCTACTCACCAAACGCTCCGGAGAAGATGGCTGCAGAATACAAGAGTCCAATTCTTTTAGCCAATTCGCGCTTCCGATACCACGAAGAGAGATAATACACCTGTGGTATGCGAGTTCAGAGTCACTCATCCTTCGAATTCAAAATTATCGAAAGACATACCAATCCAGGAAAAAACCCAGACCTGTAATCATTGAGGACGATCAGAACAGGTCAAAAAGGGCTACGATCAGATATGTATATCTCGTTTCATTTCCGAAGAGAAAACCTACTCAATAAGGCCTAAAAGGAAGCGCATGCCAATCAAAGCTTGCTTTGTTTGAACAAGACCGAAACAAGCAGCTACAAGTCCCCAAGAAAAAGTAAGGAGGGATAAGAAGATAGATGGTCGGAGTTGAGGCATCATCATGTTACTAGGTATTTCCGCTAAGCTTAAAGAGTACAAGATTGTCAATTTATAATCAAAGAAGATCATCTAAAGTCATTCAAAGTAAGGCTTACATGTATCCCAAGAAAAAATTAAGACCGCCAATGAGTAATCAGTTGATGAGAGGTTGAGATCAACACTCATGCCACCAATCCGCGCATTGGCAATCTGAATCCATTTTCCAATTCAGTAACATCAAACTGCAATCGATCCATCATGACATCGAGTAATTTGAGAAAGCAATTCTGAACATACATTTGACCTATCAAGATCTATCGTGAGCGAAGAGAATCAATAAAAAAACTACAAGGCAATCTAAAATCCCTTTCATCGATAGTCAAATCCACTCACGATTCAAACAATATAGACAGCATATGCAAGGAAGCCTAAGATAAAGTCGACACAATCAAAATTAATTCCAAAATCAGCTCATAGCCAATCAGCACTCGATAAAGATGGGATTGGTTTCTTTATGCTTACATATGTATGTCAATCAACCAGACAAGTTTCTTCTCCTCTTGACTTCTCAAAGTCGAAGGCTCACGAGGTTCTTGATAAAACAAAAGTTTCCAAGCCTTTGAAATTCCTTTTTTCCCTCGTTCAAATTCCGAAGTTGAACCTTTCTGATCTTCACGCGTCTGTTCATTTTCGTGATCTTCTACGACATGATGAATGCCTGTAAAGTTTGACATTATTTATGAACTTCAAGAAAAAACAAAATCGACAAAAAGACGATTTCAAAAACAGAGTAAAGCTGAAAATCAATCAAGAAATTTGTCAGTAAATTTAAGCATCACATTCTTTGCACTGAAATCAAAACAATCCAAAGTGACTTTACACTACATACCAAATTGAAAAATCTCATTTACTTTTCCCTCCACTCATATTCTTGACTACATAGATACATAAATTAGGAGAAATTTCACAGCATAGTTAGACTCGAAGTACATTTGCTTCAACTATGTAGGAATCCAAAGAAAACTATAAAAATCTAATAATAACTTGCATATATGTAAACAGCTGATTGGTTTCCGACGTCATTAAGAGCTAATCAATTTCATTATAAAAGCAGCTACAGACGAGGAGCTTAAGTATATTCAACCGTCCATTTTAGTCAACGGGCGATAGAAGGCGATAGGCATGGCTCACCGGTGGCATGGCTAGCATCTTTTTATGGTACAACTTGTTTAGGGACTGGGGAAAATAGTAGGGCGCCGAAGACGACCCTCTATCACAAGCATGTGCAACATTTCTTCGAGGAGATATGGACTATGGATATTTATATATGTATACAAGACAACATGGAAAACTTTGTCCATGTCCTCCATTTTTTCATCGTTCGCAAAGTTTCAAAAGACAACAGATGGAAGAATTGTATGGCAGGCCTATATGGAGTAGTCTTTCAAGGGTCTTCATGAAGACTCCTTGAGGGGAAATTAGAACCAGCACAAGAGAAGCCTAATCCTCATCTCACTGGGGACTGCCTACAATTGAAATATTATCATTTGATAGGCTTATTAATCTTTCTTCAGCTTTCTCTATGACATCATACACTTGTGTTATGTTTTGAATAGGTTATGACCTTAATATTCAGCTTTGGTATTTAAAGGGTTACCGTTCATTACGCTGTTTACCTTATTTCCCTTTTTTCATCAAACTTGAATATTTGTTCTCGACAATCCTCTTTACCTTCGAATTGTCTCATTTACCTTTTTGTTCAGTGTGTGCAGATTTTATCAAGCTGACAACCTGATACTCACAGGTAAATCACATTCAAGTCCTATTACAGCAGACCGTCCGTATACTCTATGAATCGAATTCAAGAAGCCGCTTCATGAGTTCAATAGCCACAGGTAAATAAGTGTATCACATCACAGCACTATAAAAATGAATCAGTCTTGCATTGTGATGAGAATTCTAGGGACCGAACACCCCCAAAGCAACCCGATCAACAAAAAACCCATTAAATTATCAAACAAAGAACCCTTCAAAGATAATTCCAACAAAGAATCAATTCTACACCACCTAAACCCAAAGCACCAAACAAACAGCCTACCAAAGTTTTTTCAATCGACCAACCATAATTAACATAACCTAACCAATAAATAGAAATCATTAAACCAATAATCGAAAATGCACTATTGATTAATAAAGTTATTGACCGTGAAATATAATTCCATTCTTGTTTTTCTTTTTCATTCAAGAATTGATCTTTTAGAAATGGTCTTGAAGAACTTGTTGAAATCATTCGTTCGTATTCATCTTTTTCTTGATTTAATTTAATATTACTTAATATCTTTTCTAGTTCTATTGACTTGATTTTTATAAATCCATCTTATTCGTCAGATATTCATGTTGGTTTGGTATACGGTCCCGAGAAAGTCGTGAGAAGAGACTCACTCCATGACGAATAGGTTTTGGGCATGTATAAATATCTACGCCTTTGAGCAATTCAGCCAAAGACCACTGGCATTGACGGCCTGCTTTTCTATCTGATAGGTTTAAAAGATCAAAAAGCGCAATTAGTCATGGGTTTCCAACAACTATATTATGATGAGAATACGCACCACATACGCGAATTAAACTAATGAGATCAGCAAGAGTAGAATGATGTATCCAATGAAAACCTTCGATATCTGATGAGGGAGTATCGAGATCTTGAGGTTGAAGCCTTATAAGAAGTTCACTTGGTAGTTCTGATCGATAATTTTTTAAGATCGAGTTCAACTTCTCATTTACCGTCTTCGTCAATCTCAATTTCACCATTACTGCTGCGATAATAGAAAGAAATATGATTCGTGATCATAGTTAGCTGAATCACACAAGAGGATGCTTGTCATTCTTGAACTCGTTCGAATCGTTGGACAACCTTCCAGAATTCAAACCAAGGTCAAACACCGTCCAGAGATCATGAAAGGCCCGGCCCGAAACCATGGCCCAATCTTTGATCAGCGAGTAGACCCGAGCCGGATACTCCCCGGGTCCGAACTAGCTTTCAATCAATGCTTTTGCAGCAGATTTTTACATGGTTCCTGAATCATTTCCCCCAGGAATCTATATTTTTTAGAAAGAATTAACCAATGAAGAAGAGTGAATAGGCCCTTGTAAAATCTGCATAAATACTGCTTTCAATCTCATAATTTTTCTTACAAACAGTTAGGAACATCCCTAATTACATAACTGGCATAACACATTTGTAAGTACCATATCAACATTTCCAGGTTTTATTTGTTATGTGTTGTCCAGAATATCAGGAAACAGAACCAAATCAGACACAAATCCAGGTTTGGAACCACCACAAGACTTCTAAAAAAATCACTAGCAATCTCTTTCTACAATCACACCAAAGTACTTCAAGCTTATGTTCATGTTAATGTAATTCTTGTGGATGTTCTAAGACTGATAAGTTTGTGAAAAGGTTTATCCTCAAATACTCCTACATTTGTGCACATTTTTTTCTTTGAGACATATGTCAAATCAAGAGGTAAGAATAGAAAATAGATGCAAAATGCTTGGTGGGGACTCAACCTTACATTCACATGTTTCAATGAGTGGCATATGATCTTCAAACAACAATTTTTGGTGACTATGTTTCATAAGAGTGATAAGGCATGTATGAAGTCTAGTAACCTGTAAACCCAACATGGATTGATTATTTTAAGGTTTCCAACCTCAAAGCATCTATCAACAAAACAATCACTCACAATTCCACAACTTCAATGTTGCTCTATATTGAGATTTGGAACCTCTCTTATGTGTTCTCTACTCTATTTTGCACCCATTTTGGATTGGTCACGGGGAGATTTCCAAACAAAGATTTTGAAGAAGGTTTATCAAATGGTGAGCACATTGACTAAGATTCAGAGCCATACTAATACAAGAAAATTCCCTGTCAAGCTGTGTCTGATCATCTAACAATGGAATAGTAAAATCCTATCAGGATATCCAATATAGTGATTTTCCTCTCTTGTCTACAAATTTTCTGGAATTTTCACCCAAAGATGTAACTTCAACTTCAAATTTCATTGATTATTGCCCTTTTATTCAACATTGGGAAGATTCAACAAGAACAAGTGAAACAGGAGGTAAGTTGTCTGAGCTTACCACAGGTTTTCTCAATCTCACTTCCCAGTTCAACAAACATCTGAACTATGGTGGTGATTGAAACCCAGGACTTTCAACTGATACTACTAGAGGAGTGCATGAAGATATAGAAATTTCTCCCCATCATCAACATGAGGAATCAAAGATGGAAGGAAATGAAATGAAGATGTACAATGAAGAAGAGGTGAAGTTATCAAACTTATTAAGAGAGTTTGATTCCATGAACCATTTGAATTTCCTACCACTTCCAGAGTGCATTTATAAAGATATTGAAGATCAATTTCACCCAAAAGACATATCAAATGATCCTCAAACAATTAAACCACAACTTAGAATAACAACACATAATGACCAACCTCAAGTACCTTACACCCCTGATCATATTGTATCTCATGTTCCTAACATGGAAGCAGATGACTTGATATCTGAAAGCAGGCTTAACTTGAGTTATCTCAGCAATAGTATGGGAGAATTTGTAACCAAGAATCCTCCAATACCAGCCCCGGAAATCAATGGTGATTTGATAAGGAAACAGGATGAACCCAAGATTTCACAAGGCATTCAACCTCAATCAATCAATCAACCAGAAACCCAGAAACCTGTTTACAATATGTGGAAAAAAAGGAAAGTCAGAAATTTGAAATCTCTTCTTAGAATTCACAATGAATTAGATAGATATCAAGAAGCTCTGGTCTCAAACAATCTAATCAGTTCCAAGCAATATATTCCAAATGAGCAGGGCCTGCTGAACAAAAGGAGGAAGACCAGTATTGAGAAAGATTTGGGTGTTGTGCCTTCAAGATATTCAAACTCATATCAAGCTTATGACTCTTATCATGATGAAGATTGTGGAGGAACAGATACAGTTTTTTCATCAAAAGAGTCACTTTGGTGTGTTTCAAATAACACTCCCTCTCAAAAAGAAAGGATTCATTTCTCAAATGCGTTGGGATCTGGGAATGATTTTAAACACAATGTTGTTTTCACTGAAAATAGAGTCTTCAAAGGGGTTGTTCAACAAGTACATAATGTGGTACCTGAAGCAAAGAGAACTTATAAACAGGAAACAGCTCATGAAGACACAAGTATATATAGAAATCAGGCCAGAACCTCATTTGATCACTTAATTGAGAAACATGTTATTCCATTTATGACAGAACTTGAGGAATTCTTTGAAACAGGGATGGATATGAGCCACAGAAAGTATAAATCTCGACCTCATTTGATCAATCGCTTAAGGCTCATGACACATGAATTTCTTTTATTTCTTGTAAAAGTTAACTTTACCTTTGATCCTGAGGGAAAAGAGTTAAATAATACCTTACTTGAAGGATACAAATGGTTAATCAATATCTGGAAAAGTATTCCAATTGAATCATACATCTATAATCATGCACCTAACTTTAATCAACTTCATGAAGCTTATAATTCAACTGCTACAGTTGAAGAAACCTTGATTTCTAGAGTCATGGGTCTTAATTTATTTGCTCGAAGTCAACATATGTTCATGGCTTATTTATCAATCAATTGGATTCAGAGATTCAGACCAAAATGGTTTGAGAGCCTAAACATAAAATCCAAAGATAAATTGGAAAAAATATCAATACATAACCCCAACTTCCATCTATTCAAAGATTTTCTGAAGTTGGTAAACAATGTTGAAATAAGTGAATAACCTGCAATCAACAGCCAACATAGCTTTGATGAACAAGACTGTAGGCTCTCCAAAAAGGGTGCCAAAAAGATGTGCCAGAAGGCTGTGTTGGATGTGATGTGTCTGACCTATGTTGATCATTACTCTTTCCTTTCTCTCCCCAAAAACAATTTTCAAACTTTTTCAAAATAATTGTTATCTCTACCTTTATCATCCTTAAAAATTTTGCACATAGTTGTACAGCCTCAGTTTTCGTGTATTTTTCTCAGCTCAGTTGCCACTGGCCCTCCTCTGTCAGAAAAGGGGTGAGTCACAGGGTTGATCATGTTAACTTGTTTCCAGGCGACATTCTCTCAAGCTGTCTAGCACCTCATACCTACAGGTACTCTCAATAGTGCCCAATGGCATGAACCACTGAATTGGGGTTTCTCTAAACACATTTAACTGACAAACCAATTATCCTCACAGGTCCAGTGCCACACAAGACCATTATGTGCATCAGGGTGCCAAAAGATATATACTCTGTAGTACTGTACTGGATACTTATGAACAAACATTGCAGGAAACCTGTACATTAGATCTTATCAGAATAGTTTGATATATATATCAGGACACCTGAAGACGACAGGGCCAGCCTTAACTAGTACCCAAGGTATCCTCAAACTGCTCAGAGCCAGGCAGAGGCAGAACCAGACCCAAAGCTGAGTACTTCATGCAATGGAATCAAAATCTCAAGACTAGCACCTGAATTCCAAGAAATCAATCTGTCTCACAAAAAAAAAAGAAAAAGTTGTATGTACTTCACAAATTGGGGTACTCAAAATTTTATACAAGAAATTCATATTGATTCAGAAGACCACATTGCTTGATATCAATCCACTCTATGAAAAAGGTTTTTGCACAGGTTCAAAAGATTGTATGTATGTAGTCAAAAAAAGAGTTAGCAGAAATCATAAAAAGAACAACCAAATTGATTCTAATCACAGATTTAACCTCTTTCGAACTGGAAAATCTGACTAAGAAATATTTCAATCAAGACCACATTTTTTCAATTAATCTTATATTCCTTGTTTCTAGAATAGTCTTGAGAGTTCATTTAAGGAAAGAATTTAATACATAACTCTTTCATATTGAGGTAAGAGATCAATATATATCAAAAGGTCTTCAAAGTGTAAGTGCTCTTGATTCACAATGAAGGCATGAAATGAAAAAATGTCTCAAAAGGTTCAGTCTCAGATAGGAGAACATCCATACAATCTAAAAAACAGCTTGTCATTGAGTGGGTCTCTAGGAACTGGTCCATGCTCTGTCAATAGTTTACACCAAGTATACCAAAAATAATCCAT
Organism: Melampsora larici-populina 98AG31; assembly: GCF_000204055.1. Lineage (NCBI taxonomy): Eukaryota > Fungi > Basidiomycota > Pucciniomycetes > Pucciniales > Melampsoraceae > Melampsora > Melampsora laricis-populina. Next base: position 1,272,436 of record NW_006768766.1, on the reverse strand, counting down.
CCAATTCAATGACAAAAACCCAATGAAGTTTCATTCAAATCATCAACATCAACATAATCATAAACACACACCCCTTTCAATCCCCTCAAGCAGTCCAAAAAAGAATCAAACTCTAGTATCAAAAGGCATCAACGAATTCAAAACCGAATTCCCATTAATGATCCCAGTCGTCAGCACAATCAATTTCCTACCACTTTCATTTCCCATCCCAATCCCCATTCCTCCTTGTTCATTCATCCTAGATTTCTTTTTATACTTCTTTTCATTAAACTCTTCAAATGCAAACCTTAATGCAGATATCTCAGAATAAGTTACTCCTCCTAAAAAACATACAATACAAGTTTTAGGTGTGATAGCAGATGAATGTAAATCATTTGAACCTATTTTTCCCAATCCATCAAACAAACATACATATATAGATCAATCTCTTAAGACTCAAATCTATTGATGATGGAAAAAAAGTGGTTACATACCAGTTAATTGTTTTTGATTACCATCAATTGTTTCTCCATTAGAACCAATTTGATATTCATCAAACATTTCACCCCCAAATCCTTTCAAAACTTCTTCAACTGAACCTTTCCAACCATTAAGATCACTTGTAGTTTGAAAATTAGAAGAAAGAACTGATTGAATGATCCTTACACTCAAAGGAGCATAACCTGAATAAGCATAACTAATATCACTTGGATCATGTTCATCTATATCATCTATGATCAATTTCATCGGTTTTCTGGCATTCGAAAATGGTGATTTGCCTCCAATCATTCCGGTCATCATCGAGTTGGTTGCAGAGGTTACTATGCTTGATGAAAAGGTTTTGTTGGTTGATGCACTTGTGGGCGGTGATGAAAGTAAGTTTAGTGAAGATAGTTTGATCAGTAGGTTTAAATGATGGTAACCATATGCCTGAAGAATATCTCGTTTGAAACCTTCTAATATTTTAGGTTTAATTCCACCTGATACAATAGAATACAGACAAAGCAATCTAAGAATCGTATGGAGTGGAGCTTCTTGATCAATAAGTTGACTAATAGCTTTTTCTTGTCCTGAAAGGTCTAACCCTGCTACCAGATCTAGTGGGGTTGGGATCAAAATTTGAGAATGTCAAAAATCTTCATCTTGAAATGGATGATCAAGGAAATAAAGCGTATTGAGGGATAAGCAAGTTAATATTTTACATTACTTTGTTGGATTTCCAGTGTGACGTTGAACTCATCACTCGTGGTTGTGGTCATGATCTGTTCACTCAGTCCAGTGTCTAATAGATGAAGTGATGTGCTCAATCAGAATCTAGGTCTGTGCACAATCAAGTAATGTTGAAAAAATAGTGGTGAGAAGATGTTGATGACAAGTGAAGATCATCTTAAACTTACGTAACCTTAAAGCTTGATGTTCATTTTGTAAGCCAGCCAATCTACCAACAAAGTCCCTGATCTGTTTCACTGTTCTAGCTTCATTCCTACGCTCGTAATCAGCATTTATACGTTTGGCAATCCGATTCAAAGTAGTGCCGACAAGGGCGAAATTTCGATCACGTAATTCAGGAAACAGTGGGTCCGAAGTCGAAGACAATAGATGTTTTTTTCGTTTTGTAGGAGGAAAGGTTTGAGAGGTAGATGAGGATGGGATTGAGTGAGCAGTGTTGCCAGCGATTGGAGTCGAAGGCGCTAAGAGCTCTGGTGAGACTTCGATATGAGCTGTCAAACCATCAAATTGAACACACGGTTGTTAGCTTAAGCTAAAATCGGTCCTGAACGATACAATCCCTGAGTGAAATCAGCTTCATAATCACCATGTTCAATACCAAATACCTCGTCCAGTAGACCCTCATAAGTGAGTTGTGTGCACATAGGAGTAGCCATATCAATCTGTCTATCAATAATGATCATCGTATCAATCGACCCAACCGTCAACTTGGGAATAGTGGTACCATGACCAGGATCCATGACGTATTCGGATCTGAGTCGGTGTAGTAAATTGGTAAGTTTCTATCCAAAGTGAAGCGCATCAGACATCATCAGTTCGAGTAATTGAGGAAACCACGAATGAGTGGGCAAGGTAAGTTTATCGAAAGTACCCTGGCAGCTACACCTTTTCCAATCAACCTAGGAATCAAACCAAAAGCCCGTTGAATAGTCATCACAGCCTTTGCCATATTGAAAATAGGATTCAAATCTCCATCCTTTTGACAACAAAGAAAATCGAAGCATGAAAACATCAGTTTTGTAAAATTCCAACTGGGAGAAAAGATTAAAACTTACAGCAAAGATTTGACTATAACCACCAAAATCTTCTTCTAAACTTAATAAATCTTTTTCTAGAGCCACAAAACCAAGATCGAAATCTCGAATATCAACACTACCAATCACATTAGCTTCAGTTAAAGCGTTTCTACAAATCTGAATAGCTCTAGGAGCCATAAAGATTGTAAAGGTGTGTGATGCGCCAGATGGGATTGATAGAATCTGTTCTAGGTTTTTTGAAACATGATTTTGGGGTCAAAAGTGGAAAAACAATCAGTTTTCTAACCAAATTAAGTTGAAGAAATGAAAAGGGATTCGCTGAATCGAAAACTGACCGGCAATGACTTTCATAGCTTTGATAGTAGGTTTACAGACCCACACTACATTCTTCAATGATCCAGCATTACCCAAAGGACCAGGTTCAAGCCAAAACAGTTTATCTACACCATGTTCTTTTAGATTACTAACTTCGGTTACTAATCCTAATGGACCAGCAAGACTAGGATCGATGATGATAGTTTTAGGACCGATGATAGCATCGAGTTGATCGGTTAAAGATCTAGCAGCATAAGTTCTCAAGACAGATAAATCGAGATTAGTTAAATGAGATTGTTGAGCTTGAGTTGAGATGATCAATGGTGAGTTGGTTGATGGGTTCATGCTGAGCCTGAATGGTCTTCAAGACTGAAGAACAGTCAACAGGGATTCGAATTGGACTTCGATCACTCTTTACCATTTCAAACATGTCACAGATCGAACCATTCAATCATACTCACATTTCACATGCTATACATTCTTTCTCCTTCAAAACACACGGCTTTCGCTTCCACCTAGTCTACTCAAGCTGATCGCTTTGCCAATCAACATCAGAATGAAATTGTGCTCCATAAACGGTTTGTTCAGACTTTTCATTTCAAGTCAAAACGCCGGTCTAATCAAGCCTTTGTATACTTTCAATCGCTTTATTTGAGGATGCGCCACACACGGTCTCTTGATATCATGAAACATATCTTTTACCCTCGGAGTGATGATTAATTTCTTACAAGAGGTGATCAGGTCTTCTATTGAGGCTATACGGGCAAGAGTCATCGGTCAGATACAATTATCGCTCATTAACTTGGACGGAAAGATGTTTCATATTCTGCTGCGAAACCTTTTCAGTGTGGAGTTTGTACACCCAAGCGTGCACACGGCTTTAACAAGCACCGGTTGTCCAGCTTCAGCACGAAGGAAATGTTAATCAAGTGGATTGCTGGAGCTTTTGACGTCACATCTGTGCTCCTGCACAGCTGATCTTTGATATATATAAGATGTCTTCCAGTTAGAAAGAACATGCCGAAACTAAGGACAACACAATCAACAAAATCTTTGAAATTATCTACATCAAGTTTTCAATTGGCCTTTAATCCTTTCCAATCTCTTTGACTATTTTGAGCTACTCGGTGTCATTTTCCAAGATGGTGAACTTCTCTTTATCGTCCAAAGTCAACTTATCAGGTAATAAATCTTTATCTTACTTGGATTGAACAGCGATAATCATCAACTGATAAATACCTCTTCCTTGTAACTTATCTCAGTAGTCTTGATAATATACAGCACTTCATTCGTATCAAGTCTGGCAACGTGAGTCGATTCCTCTCATATTAAGCTAATGATACTTCGTTTACCCGATCCAACCTACCTTGTAACAGTCCACAAAGACCCGAACAAGTGATTGAACCACGTGCTGTGATCGAAGGACAACCTCCTCCACCATGCGTAAGGAATATATGTCCATTAGGTGCAACACAAACATCTCCTGGATTGAAAGATGTAGTTGCAGCCAATCAATCAGAAACCACAACGTTGAGTTTATTTTTACGATTTGTTATTTGATTGAAGACCGAACACTCATATATTCAATACTTATGATGTGATAGTAAACCGACTCATCCAAAGACTCATCAAACTGATCCGGTAAAGAATATCGAACCACGTGCTGTTATCGAAGGACAACCTCCACCACCTTGTGTAGGGAAAATATGTCCATTAGGTGCAGCAGAAAACTCTTCTGGATCAAAAAATGTCACTTCAGCCAATACATCAGACACTACTACGTTGAGTATAATTGTCAAACTTATGGTTTAATTGATAATTGATGACTAATGGGTTCAATGTGTGTTTATCAGTAAACCGACTATCCCTAAGACTCATCAAACTGCTCCAGTGAAATGTGGTGATACTGGTTTACCTCCTCCATGTGGTAATACAAATTCCACAAACAAGACGTAAATTCATTTTGTTTGTTGTTGTATTTGAAGATTGCTAACAATCTAAATCTTGATATCAGTCAATCAACTCCTCCAAAGACTCATCAAACTGCTCCAGTGAAATGTGGCGATACTGGGTTACCTCCTCCATGTGGTAATACAAATTCCACAAATAAGACGCAAGTTCATTTTGTTTGTTGTTGTATTTGAAAATTGCTTACAATCTAAATTGTGATACCAGTCAATCAACTCCTCCAAAGACTCATCAAACTGCTCCGGTGAAATGCGGCGATACTGGTTTACCTCCTCCGTGTGGTGATGCAAAATCCACAAATAAGACGTAAGTTCATTTTGTTTTAAATTTTGTTGTATTTGAAAATCGCTTACAATCTAATTCTTGATATCAGTCAATCAACTCCTCCAAAGACTCACCAAACTGCACCAGTGAAATGTGGTGATACTGGTTTACCTCCTCCATGTGGTGATGCAAAATCCACAAATAAGACGTAAGTCTTTTTTTTTGTTGTATTTGAAAATCGCTTACAATCTAAATTGTGATATCAGTCAATCAACTCCTCCAAAGACTCATCAAACTGCACCAGTGAAGTGTGGCGATACTGGGCTACCTCCTCCATGTGGTAATACAACCACCACAAACAAGACGTAAGCTCTTTTGAAATTTGTTATATTTCTATTCTTTTGTGAAAAATACTAACTTGAATTTTTCATCAGTCAATCAACTATTCCAAAGACTCATCAAACGGCTCCAGTAAAATGTGGTGATACGGGTTTACCACCTCCATGCGGTGATACGCAATCCACCAACAAGAACTGATTGGTTTTCAAATGATTATTTTTGCTCTCATTGGTTTCCAGAAATGTGTTATGCTGTCTTATTACCATTCATGTATGGAGAGAACCTGTTTAAGCAGAATTAATTTCACTTTTGTTCATTTTTATTCGTTGAAGATTCACTTTTCTCAATTGTATCTAATTATATTATTACACTGAAGAAACACGAGTTGGATTTTAACTACCATGGATAGAAATCATAATTCTAAACTTCTGAGTGGATAGCGATGACCTTCTCTTAGTACCTCTTCTTTTATTCATTTTACACATTGAGATGTGTTGAGAACAACTGGTTCAGCATGCGATCCTGCTGGAAGAGATCTCCTTAGTTTCATTTTGAACAAACACCGCATGATGCCTCTGTTTCAGAGCATCATCGACATGCATCGAAGCATCACTACCGAGCAACGTGCTATTGCAGATGGGTCGGCCTGTTCACCTACATACGATGATCATTTCCTTTTACTGCTTAAGTTTGAGTTTTTTTCTTTGCGCATCTTTGTACATAATTCTGTTCGATCAGAGTCTGTACCTGTTTGAACATGTCACAGATCAAACATCCAATCACAGTCAGATGTCACGACTTTCCCAAAATCTTTCCCGTCCCTTGACCAGCCTCAATCTCACCTTTTCAATCAGGATTAGGATATCATATCATGGAAGCTGATATCCCCATGAACGATTTCATCAGACTATTCAGTAATCAAAACGCCGATTCAATCAAGTCTAGCACTTGCCTGCACAGCGCACTTTCAGTGCCTTCTTTTCAGGATGGCTTAGTCATGACGGACCAGGACTCCTGATGATGAACGAAAGATAACAAAAAGAACTGGAATGATGACATATCTTTCATCCTCTTGTTTTATTTTTCCAGAGCTGAGCCTGCACTCGTGCCTTCTCAGGTCATACAATAAGACCATATCGGTCAGATAAAGTTTAAAAAAACCATTTTTCGTCAAATTGTGACGATACACATCAAATTGTGACGATAACACCCTTTATCTCTGGTTGAGCCGATCTTTTGGAATGGAGTTGATTCACCCAAGCGTTCACGTGGCCATAACAACGATAGATGGACTGTCTCACGCATAAAAATGTTCATCAATGATATGATGACTGAGCTCTTGACTTTGTGGTCAGCACAGCTGACTTTGGATAATCACACACACACACTGTTGAAAACGATGCTCGCTACCTATTTTCAATCATTTGTTACTTTTCTTCATATCTCCGGCAAATTATACCTTCTTCGAAAATATTGTCCCTCCCTATAACCGCAAAGGCGCTTTTGAGCCGAGGGGCATCCGCATCATTTGTGATCCAATGATCAACACCTCAGAACGGAATGTTGTCTTTGCATCCAAGAGCCTTTACATCCGCACAGATGTCAACTCCCAAGGTGACCCACCTTGCCATGATTTCGAGAGGACTTGGAGGCCTGAGGTGGTGTCTTGCAGGGGATCCATCAGAACAACCGCTCCACGCATGTGTGACCGGACATCACTATGGTGTCTGAGTTTCCTTGTGGTGTACTTTTTCTCTGATTTTTCTTCACATGCGCAGGCAATTATTCGTCCGACAATCCCCCACGCCAGCGAATTTTTGGCCCAAAATGCGTTGCGCCGGTGATTGCACCGGTGGGGGATTGGAGTTCTGAGGACTATAGAAAACTGCGCTGGGCTGCAGTGGGATTTTGCGCAGTGACCAAGATACCGCCGGGCCCCTGTGATGCGAAACAGAGAAGTGTGGTTTTGGGCAAATCCCAAGGCGCTGGGGACCAGCGCGCCCGCAGTTTGTGGGCAGTTAACTGCGCTATCGGCTAGAGGAGGCTTCCCGGCTCCCATGCTTCCGAGTTCCGTCAAAATGAACTCAAAACTGGAAGAGCAGAGACTGTTGCACATTGAGCACCCATAATGCACACAGATGTGGATGTGATGTCAGTACGGAGGAGAGGGTAGCATAACCGTACATTGTGCTGATCCTTGAGCCCAGCTTCAGCCTGAGAAGGAAGATCTGCTCCGAAATATTTATGGCATTCAAACTTCAAACATGATTCTGTGCAAATTCTGTGCAAGATATCAGTAGAACTTGCACCAAACTTGCACGGATCTCGCACAGATCTTGCACGTCGGTCTCGCATGGGTTTTGCACCAGGTGGAACACAATAATTGGGCTTGTCAAAAAAAATGTGCAAGATTGGTGCCAGAAATCTTGCACGTTGGTCTTGCACGTTGGTCTTGCATGGGTTTTGCACAGCTTTATAAACAACAAAGATAAGAAGTAGGCAAGGGTAATCATTTGGAAATAGTATAGCCTTCAAGTTCGAAAGATAAGATCCATAACGATCATTTTTGTTTTTGACTATCTGAAGCCGGTTTTAAATCACTGCCACTTGAACTCATCCACATCGATTTTTTTCTTGGTGATTAATCCTCTTCAATCGCTATAAGGATTACATTTATTAAGTTTTCTCTAGATAGTTGTTTTCCAACATGTTCAATTTTCCTATATGGATCAAGTTCAACTTCTCATGTAAAAACCCTTCATATTTTTTGAAGCCAATAAATCATCTACTAATACCTCTCACATGTCTTTCTTGTAACTCTTCTCAGTATGTTTAATAATCTACGGTACTTCACTTGTATTCAGTCTAACCACGTAAGCTCATTTGTTCCTTATAGCACTCATATTACTCATCTTTAACCTTTCTAGCAACAGTGCTCAGAGGCCCGAAGCCGCGATCGAACTACGTGCTGTAGTCGAAGGGCGACCTCTCCCACCATGTAGAGGGAAGATATGTTCACCAGGTGCAACAAAGACGTCTCCTGGATTGAAAGACGTGGTTGCAGCTAATAAATCAAACACTATCACGTTGAGTTTTAATTTCAAAACTTCTTATTTGATTTCGAACCAATTACTCATATCTTCGAAATTTTGGTGAATTAGAGAGCCAACTTATCCAAAGACTCGTCAAAGTGCTCCAATTACATGTGGTGATACAGAGTCCATGGAATCGAACAAGTCAGCTCTTTTGGAATTCTTTTTGTTGTCATTTGGTCTTTGAAATACTTAAACCCACTTTCGCTCAATTTTCATCAGTCAACCAATCTTTCCAAAGACTCATCAAACTGCTCCAATAAAATGTGGAGATACCGGTTTACCACCTCCATGTGGGAATTTGCCATTGAAGTCCACAGATGCGAAGTGAGTTCTTTTGGTAGTCATATCCAGTGTTGTTTCATACAGCTTTAATCTAATTTAATCTATCATCAGGTATTTAAATCCTACAAGGACTCGTCGGAGTAAACCAGTGAAAGTTATTGAAGCGCGTAGTATCTACCAAAAAAGCGAAGGAAGCGGAGTGCCAGCGCCATGTGGTTCAGCTCTTGCCCCATGTACTAAAAAGAAAGATACCAAGTAGACTTGACTGGTTTGATCTTTGTTCTTATCGGATTCAAAAAGGCTTTATACCAACTGGATTTCTATATATTCATTTCTGGTCATGAATTACTTCTTGCTAACATTTTATTGATGACTGTTTGAAAATTAATATCAGTTTTCCTCACTTTGGGATATCTGATTACCTGTTAATAGTTGTAGGTAATCCACTATTTACTAATTGGAATATGAAAATAATTAGTTCTTGACACAAATCATTTGTTGAGGACATCTAGGATGTTATTATTACCCTTTCGCTCATCATTTTTCTTATCATCTGACGCGTCTCTAGTTTACCATTTTTGGTTTACATCTCTTTCTCAACTGTTTGCCATCTTCCTTGATTCAGTTCTTGCAAATTCCGATTCCTTGATCCTTCCTTTATTTTGTTTATCATCTTTGCGAGGACTCCTCAGCATTCCCTTGTTTTGTTTTCCTTTTTGTTAGTTTGTTAGCTGTTCTAATTGTCTTATTATGTGCGTGTTTTTTTCTTAGCAGCTAGCCACCCCATACAAGGATCGCTTGATTGAGGCATGATTTAATGATGGAACTCTCTGGCTTTCGTGCCAAACGGACTTGCCCAGCTCACCTTTGTCAGTTCAGATTGTGATTTCTGCAAGTGATCCATTTTCACCCTTCACATCAGTAACAAATGTTCATCATCAAATATTCTTTCTGCAACATTTCAGGTGCATGTATCATCACTCATTCTTAACCCAGAAAAGATTCACAAAACACATAATTCAACAAACATATTAAAGATTCAACTACTATCAAAATAATTAAATTTCACTCTCAACTGATTAACTGCATAAGACCAAAAAAAACATCAATGATACACAAATAAAAGAATTCATAAACAAAACGAGTTTGACAAGTCCGCATCTCTCATCAAAAAAGTAAATTCTAAAATCACCCTTTCTCAAGACTTTACATTTTCTATGCATAATAAGAAGATCCAACTAAATAATCATTTAAAGTAGCAAGTTCTTCTTCCGAAAAAGCTTTTTGACCTTGCATCCAAGTCTAATTAAAAAAAGAAAGCCCATTCAATTAGAAATCAGTTTCTGCCCTTTCTATAAGAGGTTTTCCAAAAAATACTCACATCTTGATGCGTCTTCTTAAAAGATGTCAATGTATTCTTAGCCGTAGTAGAAATCATAGTTGGAGAACTCATGTGAGAACAAATGTTATTAATCAAAATCTCAGGTACCCAAGCCGGTACTTCATAGGGAAACGCATTAATCAATGCAGCTGAACCTAAAACAGCTGAATGAATCTTAATCAATGTAGCTTGATAACCGATCACTTCGATTCCATTTTGAAATCGATGTTTTGGTAAATGTGTTTCTTTTAAGATTTGTGTAAAACGAGCTTTGAGTTGTAAGATTGAGGCTCGTTCTGAACAATGTACTATACCCGATAAGGTGATGGCTGCCGCTTCACGTACTTCGGGACTCGAATCACCTAGTAGAATGCAGAGTGATTCTAAGATTCGATCGACTTGTAATCTACTGAGAGAGTGTAACTGGTGAAAGAAAAAGGCTATATCCAAGGAACCAAATTCAGTTTTCAATTAGTTGGGCAATGTAGAGATAACGTACCTTGTAGGATAGTCAGTACATCCAGTCGAACTTTCCACCGTTTGGTCTTCAATAAATCTAATAGGGTGTCCAAGAAAGAGACAACCATATCTTGAGGGTATACCACACATGCAAGAGTGATGATAACTGCATGTGATAGTTCACATAGCTCCGTATTATCAGTCATCTCATGCATAAAGAATACCTCTGGGAGGATCTTGGGTATGAATGGGTATATAACAGGCTAAAGAGGGAGATGTCAATAGGAATGCAACCATGAAACATGAGACATAGGACTCGACGAACCAATAGATAATCTGTTAAGCTAGACCATAGCCAGGTGAGAATAGTAGTAGAACACCTATCATATTCCTGATCTCCGTGCTGTGCAGGTAGACGGATTTCACGTGCTCGACGGAGATCGACCAATAGTTTATCGATGGCCTTGATAGTCAATTCACTCTCTACCACAAGTGGCTTGTTTGCCATGGACTCTTCCTGACCGGCCGCGAGGAAATCAGCCAGCGACCGGAAGGCAGGATTTGCCTGAAGTTCAGTCAGTGCTTGTAGATTGGAGCTAACGCAATTTCGAACCTAGTGACCAGATTGATCAGTAATAAGCGGCATAACGAAGGGCCTTGAAGTTTTTCACGCACTTCAAGATAATCGTGATCAATTACACGGCAGTAAACATCCCAATACTTATCTACTAAAGGTTGTCTGAATGGCCCTGAGTTCACGCAGACGAATCAAATTAATCAACGACCACAAAAGCGATGAAATGAAGTCTCTTACATCCTAAAGATCGAACAAGGGAACCGATGAATTGATGTGCTTTACTAGCATCAAACGCAGATGAGTGGCTCTCGGTTTCCAAGCCCATTATAACTATATTGGACGATGCTATCAGACAAAGATTCTATAATAGCCAAACCAAAATGGACTCACAATCGACCAAAACCTGGTTTCTACGTGGATCTCGACCGATTAAGACGTAGTCCATACACATGATCCAACTGCTAAGCGAGTCAGGCGTGATGCCATCGTATATAAACTTTAGTCGCTTCTCGAACCAAGCCCACAATTCGTTTTGTGCATTCAGAGGCCACTGAAGAGGCCTTAAAATCAGTCAGGAACACCTTAAAGACGGGGTGGTGCATTTTGGGACTGACGTGTTTGGTAGATCGTAGAGCCCCTACACCATAGAAGACAAAGATAGCCGGAAGATTGTCAGTGACTTGCTTAGTAGATCACGATATCGCAAAGGAAGCCACGTACCACCTATGATTTCACCTGCAGCCCTTTGTTTATGTCGATCAGCTGGGTCGTCTACTAAAGCATCCAGTGTCGGTAAGGCGATTGGCCAGATATCCTGACGAAAGATCTGAAAGATAGACTCTGTGTTACGCATGTCAGTCTCAGAACAAGCAACATGTCAAAGCCGACGTACTCAGTGCAATCACATTATCAGCTCTATAAATAAGAATGTATTAGCTATCAGAGAAGCTTTATTTGAAGAAAAGATTGAGAGAACTCAACGATAGGTAATCTCTCGACTGTTCTTGACTCAAATGAGCTGCCAATTTCTTCCAAAAGGTTTCTTGACTTAAAGCTGCCTTGAATATTGACAAAGTCTTTTCAGACTCTGGATCCCACTCTGTGTGACCATCTTTTGGTGGTGGTTGATAAGCCTTGACATCTCCGCATATCAACCACCCAGTGGTTAACTGATCCACTAGAAATCGCGGTCCAGCATTAAATGGAGTTCGGATCACAGTCATGAATCTATATATTGAAAATCCACATTAGCCATATGCTAAGCTCAAAGGCGAACAATTCATCTTACTCTTCGAAAGTTGGTTCCACAGGCGATGGCAACTGGACATTCGCCCGAAGCGGATTGTACCTAGTTTGAGTCAACAAGGTTTCCTTGGAACCCGCGGCGATTGTTCTCAACTTGATGAAATGTAAGATTTTAGTAATCGCATTGATGGCATGACTTCGCTTGGCAGGTAGATCAGATTCACACAATTCATTGATGAAATGTGAGGTCGTCTGAGGATCTAATGGCTATGTTATGAAAATACGTAAAATTTGTATCAGAAGATGTGATAAAGGTATTCAAACCACTATGCATCATACCTGATCACGCCGTATAAGGTTTTTGAGTAGTCGACTGGCATTCTGGGAATATTTCCAATGTGTTGAGGCTTCATCCGCAATTTTCAGTAGATCTACGACCTGTCAAAAAACGACGATGAAATCATTTCAGCACTTGGCAACATTATCGCGAGATCTCTCGTGTGGATCAACATACCAAAGAGTTATGACATTCATCCCTTTGTATCATCTGTGCCTTGGTGAGTTTCTCCAAGGCAAGAGAGGAGCCAGAGTCCATATGATGGATCAGAAGTTCTTGATCCAGAGCTGTGATCGCATTTGTTAGACCAGGTGAGACGATCGAATTGTGAAGAGTAGCACTCTCGAACATTCGAACAGCGTGATGGTGAAGAAGGCTATGGACCGAATGAAATCAGCAGCAAGTCACGTCACTAGACAATCAGAAACAACTCACCTAGACACTAAGGCTTGGATCGAGGACTTTGGTAAAATATAACAAAGGTCAGAAAACAACTGGGACCCATAAACTGAAAGCTGATGCGAACCTTATCAGAATGCTGACACTGAAGCAATCGTAGTACATACATTGCACTATACTTCGGGCGCTGTAAGCAATACCTGGGAAACGTTTTACCACCCAGCACATACAGAGCCCCCTTCATTCTATCGGGGTCGGTTCCTGGGTCCAGACATTCAAAAAGAGTAGGCAAGATTATGGCGCGTGTACCATCATATAACTGGCCTACGTAGGATGTAAAGTCAGCGACGCGGTGGCCAGAGTCATTTGTAAGCGCCTTACAGATTGCTTCCAACGACCGTTGCGCAGACTTTCTGATACTAAGCCAGGAAGAGACGCAGAATTGGCAGAGATCACGAATGATTTGATCGTCGCTCTTGCTCCTCTGTAGCGACAATCTCAGTGTCTTCATACGGATAAAATGCAGCAGATGCGCTCGTCTGACTTGAATTCATCTAATCGTCAGCCATAAGAAAACTTCATCAAATCAACATGATCAACTTCGAACTCACGCCATACGATCCTTGGATATTCCTTCTGAACCTTTGTCACGCGAGCCTACTCACAAGGTTAATGACCACGACAATCAGCAATCTTCAAACGAGCTATCGATGAATAAAACTCACCAAGTTTTGAACAAACTTATAGTTTTCTTTGTGATATTCATAAACCCCTCGTTCAAAAGGATAATCCAGTAAAATACTAGACATGAGACTGACGATACATTGGATGCACTCGATTGTATCTTCGAATAGGGTCAACCTCGTAACAGCCTCATGTAGCACTTCGGCCAAGTCTTCTCTGTACTGCTTCACGGAGGCGTGTCTAGCATCTGATGGTAGCAATGGTATACCAGCTTGGTATACAGGAAGGTCTGTTGGTAAACTCGGAAGCGTTTCACTGTTCAAACTGATGAGCATGAGCTTTGAAACGTAAAAGAAGATGGTATAACAAACCCCCAGTCCGTAGTTGGCTCCCCAGGATGAACAGGTGGACCTGCAACAATGAAAGCCGCGATACCTGCAACAGTGTACTTTGACAAGGTACATAATTTCACAAAGTGACATTTTATGTCATGATCCAAGGTAGGTTGCTTGATGAGACCCCGAATTTCCTGTGTGATAGGTGCCAAAATCTCCGCTAAGATCGACATTGCGAAGTCAATTTCGGGTTGTGAGGCAACATGCCAGCTGATCTGATAACAGGTATCCTGCGTCAGCCTTACTCCGTCCTAGAATTTTTTCGTCTTCAAAACTTACCTTCACGTCAGTCACCTTATAGGTTTTCCCCCATGCAAACTGATGAGATGACTTCATGGCTGCCATTGCAAAGGCCGCAATCTCCATCAGTATGTCGAATTATTAAAGCATACCACAATACATACCTGGGCTATTCCATTCCTCCGGGTTCACAAATCGATGGTCATTTGGATATGTCTCAAGGAGAGCTCGCAAGATCGCGTAGATAAGTCTGGCAGTGAAAGTGAAACCTTTTTCTGATTTACAATCACGAATTAATAGTTTCAGAAGGGACAAGATTTCGTCTCGATATTGCAATAGCTGTTTTGAGTGTTTTGAGAGAGTTTAAATGAGCCAAGTTGATAAACGTATCTGGTCACCATTGAAAGAAAAATAGCTTCAACTCACTGCTGGACCAGAATTGGTGGTTGCACCAATCAAGATAGATAAAAACCAATGCAGTTCAAGGTCCGAACTCTTGTGAGAGCTGGTAGACATGGTATATATCGATGATGCGCCGGCTTCGAGTTCACTTCGGATCTTACGATCACACAATGGGTACAGGGTCTGAAAGGTGATTTTATCGGCAAAACCTCTAGCCAGGGAGCTGGAAATCAATCCTACAATCTTGAGCATATTGAACCGGACATTCTCACAAATGTATGTCTTGAAGTAATCAAGCATTGCGGGAAAGAGTTCTGGAGAGGTCGCCTTACAGAGCTCGTCAAACGAAGCACAGAGAAAGCTGATAGTACTTTCTTCTATCTTCCCGCCTGTCTTCTCCCTTAGACCACGAGGTTCAGGCAAGTTTTCAAAGAAGCTCATCACTCGTCTAAAATATGTTAAAGCCCAGTCTGAAAAGAACGTAGATGATTCCGGTGGCATAGAGCTCATTTCGTCCGAAGGTTGCATACTCATGTTGATGTCAGCATTCTCGGAGGTAGGATGGTCAAGATCGATCATCCCTTGTGCTTCATTCATAATTGTCATATCACTGATCTTGATCTTAGAGATTGCTACCAAGACCAACATAGCACTATGCATCGTTTTGGTCGGATCATTGGGATCAATGCCGGGTAATAGCAGGTCCAAAATTGTAGGCAAATTACGAGCCCCTTGTGGATATTGACTCAAATCCAACATACTACCAATAATGGCAGATAAGGCGCCCAGACAAGCAGTCGTACGATGGGTCTAAAGATTTCCAAACCAGACGTAAATGCGTGAAAAGGTTCCACTTAGGATCCAGATGTACCAAAACTTACTTCCAAAAGTCCCTCGAGTGCAGCAACCGAGAGTTCAACTATAGGCGGTACAATCACGGACGGTTCGAGATGGGCGACGATTTTTAGGGCATGATGAGTCAAGCCTGATGTCGTTCCATCTTTGGAAAACATCGACATGAGTAGAGCATGGCTCAGCATCGTAACAAATTGCTTCTTGATCCGAGCAGTTAGACGCCATTCGCCAGGTGTAGGACAGTCTGCTTTGGCCTCTTCAGTCCATCGACGAGTAAATTGCCAAGCCAGATGCCTAACAAATTTCGCCAACTTGCTTGACCAATCTCCATGATTAGATGGATGAAAAAAAGTTTCCATTGAGGTGAGCAATTTGGCTGTAGCATGCAAAGCGCGACAGTGTGGTGTATCCGAGGTAGAATTTTCCGACATGGAGTAAACGATGATCGTGGCCAAAGATTCCAATGGATCGGATGGTTTCAACAATCCCAAGACTCGTGAGGTGGCTTTGTTGTCTGCTTCGCTAGCACCCAGAGAGGCGACCTGACCAGAGTTGGATTCTACTGGGACCTCGAAAAACCGTACACATTGTGACATGATAAATGACCATTGTTTCTCAGTGTAAATGCCTACGTGCTTCTGCAGACCAGTCCAAGGAGGCGAATCTTGAGTCGAGGCGATCACTTTGTTTGCCGTGTCTTCGAATTTCTCTCCGGTGGAAACCTCCTTTAAGAGGCTTACGAGCCGTGGATCACTGACGTTCGGGTCAGTATGTTTATATGACAATCGTGCGAGTAAATTTAACCACTGTTCGTCCCAATGTTCAGTCTGGAAGGTGGCCCATAGTCGAAAAATACTTCCAAGCCAGGGTGTCGGATTATTCAGGGGTAGGAAATGGCATAGGATGGATTGGTAGGTAAGGAGGGAAGGGAAGTCTGCTCCATCAATTGATGGAAGAAATTGTTCCATGATCTCTAAGGCTGTGTGTGGCGGAAAGTAGCTGTTGGCGTAATCGGCTAATGTCATAATGCTAACGTAGACAGTGGTGGTACCGCTAGCGCGCTCTTTGGGATGGATTTCAGGGAGAAGTAGTTTATAGAGTGGCTTCCAGTCTAATTGCAATTCGCGAATGTCCAAGTTTCTGCTCGATCTACATTCAAATCAATAAATCAAAATTAATCTTCGGCCAATTTTTGGATAAGTTTAAGGGCGCATCCTACTTGATCAGGGTAACCGTCATCCTGATAAAGACCTCAGTCACTCTGGTTTCCATACCCTGTGAGCCTAAGGATCCACAAAAGATACATGAGACTGATTGGTAAATTTCACTTTATCTAGAGAAATCTAGCTTACAAGCCAAGTTGTAGTAGAATGCACCGAGTTTTGCTCTTACACGATGCTTCATAGGATATCGTAATTCCAACCAATCTTCGAGTAATCCATTCCAATATACGAAACCACTGATAAATTTTCCAATTATATATACACTGATCAGTTTCATATTTTCCAAGATACTCTAGTTACGATAAAATGCTGACAACTGAAAGTCTTTTCCTGCTGCACATTCCATCAAATGTTTGATGATGATTTCCAGTTTTTCGTCCATATCTGCTACAGATTCAACCTGATAAGGTAAAAGAAAATCGCATAATCTTTCTTCTCGATTCCTTTCGATCGGAAGTTGAAGGTGCTTTGGTACAAGAGACGAGGTTGGTATATTAGGGTCTTCAGTATCATCGAGTTTTGTTTTGAAAGACATGACAGATTGAATGTCTGATGGTGCCTCTAGTTCGAGTATATCTTCATCGTCGGCTTTGTCCATTCTTGAGAGCTTGTATAAAAGGTTGACTTTTAGCTCAGGAGGCTGATGGTAGAGCCTTGGCGATCGAGATATGTGGTTTGAAGTAAGCTTGGAAGTTGAACGCGTCATCGATCATCAACTTCAAAGTAATCACTGTCACTTATGAGTCATACATCGTCTGCAATAGCGGTCGGATCAGAACTCGACCGTGGATGGATAATCTGACCCGGCAATTACGGTACGGGTCAATGACGCGGCATCTCATGGAGACCGGTGCGGCGCAGCCGATGATCGAAATGACGAGGATTGGCTGATGTAATCGAAACCAGCCTGTTGACTTACCAGCTTGACCATTTCTCTTGACCTCATTCCACTTTCTCAACCATCATCAACCAAAAATGCCATCGACCTCAAAAGATGTTACAATGACTGATGTACCCAGTGTCCCAGTCACTCCCGAGGTAGCGGTCGAAACCCCCAAGACGTTCGAAGCTGGTGAGTCTATTGCTTTCTTTCATATGGATCCTCACTTGACCGTGATACTGATCCGATGATACCTTTGATGTAACTAGAACTTCGCCAACAACTAAGCTTATTGTCTAAGGCGGTCGAACTCTCTGAACCTAGATTCACTTATCGGGTCCTTCGATGTCTTATGTCATCGAAGAAAAGGTTTCAACAAAGCAGCGCTGAATCGGAAAACGCTTTGAAATTGATCATCCAAACCGGTTTACCCAAAAGTCAGTCATCAATTCCTCAACATCCGAAACTTCTCTGATATCTTTTTACTAACGATATCTTATAATCACAATCCAGATTCAAAGATCAAAGAAGTGCTTTTACCACATTTGAGTTCGAGTCCAGGTGTATCGGTAGATAGCTCAGCTGATATGCAAGTGGACGGCGCTCCTTCTGGCCCCACCAAGACTTCAGCAAACGCCACTCCGAAGACATTGAAAGATACTCCACCTTTTCCTGATCCATCGGCACAACCTGAACATGAGATGTATCTCTCACTTCTCATCTTACTCTTGCTATTATCACGCGGTCCCAACAATAATTTGGTCGCATTCGAACTTTCTGATCGATTGATCACTGAATATCTTCCTCATCAAAATCGCCGATCGCTCGACCCACTTGCAGCCAAGATTTGGTTTTATCATTCTAGAGTTGCTGAACTCCTTGAGTCATCAGGCGAAAAACCTCAAGTATGGGGTAGTTTGAGATCTAAACTTATGGCGGCTCATAGAACAGCAAGGCTTCGACGTGATGAAGATAGTGAGGCGACTTTGTTGAATTTGATCGTTAGAAACTTGCTTGGACATGAGCTTTGGGAGCAAGCCGATCGTTTGGTGGGTAAGACTGAGTTTCCCGATTTTGGTAAAACCGAAGCTAGTGTGGGAGCTGGTGGAATGGTACCCACGGGTCAGGTGGCTCGTTGGCTCTACTACTTGGGTGAATATACTTTCCATCTTCGCCACAAACCCAAGCCATATCGTGACAAACTGACAGGTATGTAATGTGGTAACGTGACAGGTCGAATTCGTACAATTCAATTAAACTACACGGAAGCCCATACTCACCTTCAACAAGCGATCCGACGAGCTCCTCCACCTCAAGTGGCCCCGGGTTTCTGGCAAGCAACTCACAAGTTGTTTGTTGTAGTCGAATTATTGATGGGTGACATACCTGACCGCGCGGTGTTCCGAGGTCCAGTGCTGAAGAAGTGCCTTCAACCATATTTCGAGATTGTACAAGGTAAGTTGAGGCGTTTCGATAGTAATCCTGTCAGTAACCTTGATTGACTTTCTCTCGTCTTGTACCGATCTGTCGGCACCTTACAGCGGTCAGAGTCGGAGACATCACCAAATTCGAACAAGCTTTGAGTGCCCATTCGACCCGATTTCTGGCTGATGCGACTTATACTTTGATTCTCAGATTACGTCACAATGTTATTAAGACGGCTTTAAGAACAATCTCATTGGCTTATTCGAGAATCAAGTTGAAGGACGTTAGTTCTAAATTGAAGCTTGATAGTGAAGAGGATGCTGAATATGTTGTAGCAAAAGCGATTCGAGATGGAGTGATTGAAGCCAGATTGGATCGAGCTGGTGGATGGATGGTCAGTAAAGAAGTCGGTGATATTTACGCCACTAGTGAACCGCAGGAGGCTTTCCATCAAAGAATCTGTGAGTTTTCCCGTTCGTTTTCTTACAATCTGGGTGATAAACTATAGCCTTTCTTGCTCATTTGATTGTTCAATCTTGACATTTCGACCCTTCTAGCCTTTTGTCTCAAGTTACACAATGAGAGTGTGAAAGCTATGCGCTTCCCTCTACATGCTCATCGTAAGGAGCTCGCATCTGCTGAAGCTGCTAGAGAGCGTGAACGAGAGCTTGCATCTGAGATCCTTACAGGGGACTCTCCCGATGGTGATGATGATGGTGACCTTGGTGATGCGTTCTGATGGCTGTGGTTTGAATCGAATGGAACTTTGTTGCGTGTAGTGATAATGGTGATGAATGATGTGTGCTTTTTTCCTTATGAAATGTGAAGAAATTACAGCAAGGAAGGGATTAATGAACTATTTGAATCTCTTCTAGCATTCTCTGGTTGATGATGTCCTTGCGTTGATGTTTGGGTCAAACTCTCCGGACTCAAGTTTGAGTGGAGCTGGAGTATGCCTTGACTGTTCTCAGTCCGTTGAAGACTTGAGAACATCAGGCTGTTTATAACAAAGAGCAGAAGACGGATGTTCGTGAGGCAAGGTACTGGGACACGATTGGCAATCATTTCGTCAGAAGCGATCAAAAAGAAGAGAAACAAATACGATGAACAAATGCAAATTATAAGATATATGTATGTATCAAAACCTTTCAGGTGAGATGTTGTTACAAATGTTATTGAAGAGAGACTTTATAGTTGTTTGTTTAATGCAAGCAGAGTCTTGAAGAGAAACAATGAAAAGACAAAAATGAGGCTCTGAGAATCCTAGCCCAGCCTTCGGATTTAGAATTGATTTGTAAATCATTAAGCGCGTTAAACTTCACAGTCCCAGTTGTCATTTTAAGTGTGGTCGAATACCAAGTCATGCAGGGCTTCAGTTTTTGGGAATTGGTAGAAATCTTTGTAGAGATGTCACCCAGAGGACTTTCCTTATCTCTTTTTCCAGAGTACCACATTTATTGTTTGAAGGATCCGGATGTTTCATTTCATCTATCTCCAGCCATACTCTATCAACCTGACCTCATTCAAACTTGTAGCACACCGGTAGCAAGCAAATTCTACTGATCACATTTTGAAAATGCACAGAAACTGTTATGGTAACATTATTTTCATTTCAAGAAGCTCAAATGAAACACAACATGAAGAAAAATGTGATTAGAAATTATCCGGTAACCAAGTGCTTTTTTTCAGCCGCGAAGCCTTTGTTTCTCAACCCCATTGTATATAAACTCAAAAAAGTGTCTATTAGTATGAATTGTAGCCTTCAACTCCTCCTCACAAAATTTCGTCGGATTTCTCCTTGGAACTGACGCTATCAAAGCCCCTCACCAGTAAATGGTACGTCGAGTAGCTTGCTCTTTGGAAGAGTCTTTCCTTTTTCCTTCAAATAAGGTTCTAATTTTGCCACGAGTTCTTTCGGAGTAAAGTCAAGATGCTGATATAATTTAAGATGTATACGAAATTTTGGCATTGTGAGTAAATTTTTCGAATTCTTAGAGTAAAATAGAAAAAGTTTTAGTGGAGCTCACCAAGAGATGCTTAGTGATGATACATCCTTGTGGATCTTTTGGATCATCACAACTCAATCCAGCTGCATTTGACGTATTTGGGCTATATATAACAGAGATGTCAGCTATGAATAATCAAAATCATGGCTTCAAATCGTAGAAATCACTGATAGTATCTTACGTTCCAGCCGGCCAAGTGCAAGAGAGAAGGGCCATGATTGGATCTACGTCAATGTCCACCAAAGACTTTGCTACACTCAATGTAGCTTCTTTATTAACTTTATCGGCGTCCTTAGATGCTGCATCCTGAAATCAGATTTGAGAGGTACATCCTTTGGTCAGTCCTTATATGAAGTGATCAGAATATCAATCTATCTGATCATCATAGAGAAAGTATATGTACTTGATGCATGATTACCCTAGTTATTTCTGGGTTAGTAAATTTATCGGTACAATCTTTACCTACACATCCCACACAAGGTGCGTTGCG
Source organism: Melampsora larici-populina 98AG31 (assembly GCF_000204055.1). NCBI lineage: Eukaryota > Fungi > Basidiomycota > Pucciniomycetes > Pucciniales > Melampsoraceae > Melampsora > Melampsora laricis-populina. Next base: position 1,250,929 of record NW_006768766.1, on the reverse strand, counting down.
TTCAAGTGATGCAACAATGATACTAGCCGTCATTCCACGCTTATCGTCTGCTTTTTTAGCTACGGAAAATGCAGTATCGGCGATGAACTTCTTCATGCAATGTAACTTTGTCTTGTCAAACTTGCCAGCACCTTCTGTGGCACTTTTATCACCTAGGCTGGGTTGGGTTTCCAACGATAGTTTTTTGTGAGCATTCATCTAAAGGTCAAATATAACTCTCTCCTTGGGATAGATTGGAAGTACATAACAGAAAAGATACTAACAATGAATAAACGGCGTCTACAATTCCTAAGGGATTATCTTTCTTGTAAAGCGCGTTGACCAATTGTACTTCCTATGAAGACCATCCAGATGGTAGATGTTCAAAATAACATTATCATGAGCTCACTCTTTCAAGCAAATCATGATACAGTACCTAACCTGTAGCACAGCCAAGAAAAAAATCAACTACGACTAACTTTTGCATGTCCCCATTCTTGTGGGATGTTACGACGAGAGAGCCTTCCCGGGCCCACTGAAGGGCTTGGATTAATTTCTCGAGCATCTCTTTGGTTTACTTGGTTCAACAAACAGAAAACACTGAGGATAACTTGTTTCAAGTCTTTCATGATGTTGGTTATCTTTAGGATGTAGCGAAAATTCAAAAGAAGAAATAAGCCTCGAGTTATTGAGACTATTACTACAAAGATATATAATTCATGCATACCTTGATTTGTGCTTTGTGTCCTTTGCTTTACAGGCACGACTTGTGGCGTTTGTCAAAAAATGAAGGTTTAGGTGCGATTAGATCGATGCAGATGATTCTCCTGGAATTGATTTGCTTGTGATATTAGTTGACTTGGAGCACAAAATATCACGTTCAAGATGAGTAAAAAAGTTGCTTTCTTTATAGGTGATTGGTAATCACACAGACAGAGCACTGTTTTGCGCTGTTCCGACCCCGCTGCCAAGCTACCTACGCGGTAGTTAGCTATCAACGAGATGTGACGCTCATTTCTATCACACTCAACTTCGCTACCTGATTATTGATCCAGTCTCCGTCTTCGAATAAGGATCATGAGGATTCTCGCCAACGGATTCGTTTTTACCTGACCTGCAATGCTGGATGTAAACCACTCATCCACAAATCACAGTCGGATGATACATCGTTCAAGAGCGCTGGATACTCATTTCCTCGAAGGACGTCTTGTCGTGAGATTTGGGACCATGTGATTAGAAGACGCATGTTATAATCTTTGACAACAAATGGCAAGAGCTAGTGACTGTCTCATTCATCCAGTGTCATCGATCAAACACAACATCTTAATCCGGTAAAATCTGAAACACTTTTCGAGATTTTGAACCATAGATACAAACAACTCGAAGCCTCATCAGTGGTTGGTGTCCATGAGACATTGGCAAAGAGTATCTCATTAACATATGCAAGAATTGATGTTATTCTATGATTGCACAGGAAATCCATTTGAGTGTTCAAAGCAAAAATCTGAACAGCAGGAAGCGGCGAGCGTGGCAAGAGCTAGACAGTAATCACGGCTACATGAAAGGAACATTCGATTTTGCGGTCGCGTCTGACTCATCCGACCTTTCAGAGAGGCAAGCACTAAAAAACCAAGCAAGGAAGACAGTTGGACAGATTCCTAGGCAACAAAAACAGGCGTTCCTACCCTTCTTAAAAACGGTCCGAATCAAAAACCGGCCTTAGATTCCACCGCCATGTTCTTGCTGAAGCCGGGGTCAGAAGTCCATGGCCCTGTATGCCACCTTGTAAAAGCTTGTATACCTTCGAGAGGGTTCCGGCCTAAGTAAAGAAAACCGGCGTCAAACCTGTTTTCTGGCCGGCGTGGTCTATTTAAGTGTGTATCAATCGCCATTTGTTGTTATTTTATAATGCTAGAGTCTTGAGTTTGTGATTGGGTTGATAGGCTAGGCCTGAGCGAGGTGCCACCTTCAACCTACATGTACAACACCCAGCAACTGGCTGCCACATTCCTCGGTGTTGTGTAGAATCTCTTATTTGTATCAGGGATGCAGCACTGAGTCTACTCGGACTCAGTCGCCGGAGATCCGACCTCGGTACTCAAATTGAGTCCCGAGACTCAAGTGTTACACCCTGAATCCAAGACTCCAAGTGTTTTGCAGGGGGAGTTTGACTCCGTTTTGAGACTCAGCCCGGGCCCGGACGTAAGTACTACTTACGTCCGCCTACTCACCGAGTGAGTTGACTCACATTGGAGTCTACTCACTCAGAGTATACTCGGTGTGTATACTGCACACAAAGACTCACGAGGAATGAGTAACCTCGGGTCAGATCACACTCGGCACAAGCGTGGTTGATGACATTCATTTCGAGGCGCATGTATAACTTGAATAACATTTGTTTAACTAACTTGTATTGAGACTGGCCATATTTTGTAGACAAAGATTCCAAGCGCACAATTTGAAATAGATAAAATTTGGATTTGAAAAAATTTGCCTTTCAAGCAACTTCCTCCACATTGACAGTAGCGTCCCAATTAGTGAGCCAGTGTCGGACAAGTACGAGATGGCAAATGGTGTCCGGGTCTAGGCGCCCGCGGGAAGGAACTGCGATGTTGCCCGAGATCGAAAACACCCGCTTGACTGAGGCACCCGCGGCCGCGATCGTGAGATGTTGAAGGGCGATCTGGGCCAAGACGGGGAGTCCTCCTGGCTTGGACATGCGCTGCATAATGTGTTATATCAGTATAGGTGCATGAGGGAGGAATAAATAGCCAAACCAACTTACCACCCAGAATTCACCAATGCTTTCATTGGGTAGGACGGGATCCATCCGTTGCAAGTATCGGCTCACCTCGTCCATCTCTTGGCCTGAAGAGGTTGAAGGTTGCATTGACGAGGTGCCCAAAAGGGAGTAGATCTCCTCAAGCTTCTTGTGAGTGCTTCGTTTTGGGGCCACAGGAGCAGGAGGAGGTGAATCGTGATCACTGTCACTCGGGGTTGGTTTCCAAAGGTCGTATTCGTCTCGAAGAGCACACTTTGCATGGACTTCAACCTCGACATGGTTGCGAAAAATAGAGTCACGCTGAACTGGGTCAAGAAGAGTCGCAACCAACGTCTGTTGGTTGGCCTCCTCACGGGCCAAATACTTAACTAGCTTGTCTTCAGCTCTTTTGCAAGCTCGCCCCCACGCGCCTGGAACCATCTGGTGTTTCTTCAAAACAGTTTGAAGGGCCCAGAGAACCGGAAGGACTAGGTGTTTGGTTGCCTCGTTGGATTGAAAAATTTGAGTAGATGTCTCAAACATCTCGAGCACTGGCTGCATGTACTCGATAGTCGACCAGTCCGACTTCGAGATAGTCAGGTGAGCTCTTTTTGGGTCGGATGTGTAAAGTTCCAGGGATTTCCTGAGGTTGAGAGTGCGTTGGACCTAAAGAGAGGAAAATCAACAATCTGATTCAGAACTGCCCGACAAGGTTATGAAACAATTGAGACTGACCACATAGTAGAAATAATTCCAGCGAGTAGGAGGGCAGCTGAGTGGAAGAAGTTGAGGATCTTGCACGCTGTCCCGCAACTTGATGAAAGCCTCAAGCTCTTGAGGGCTTTTGCGAATGTGAGTGTCCAACGCGCGGATTCTCGTGACGATGGTAGACTTCTTCTGCCTTGCCGCGATAACGACAGTCGGCGATTCATCAAGCTGAGGGTGATCGGTTACCATATCGTCATTGGTCAGTTGAGATAAGACAAGATCGTCATCTGGAGTTTGCGTGGCCCCGTGCACCTCATTCGATGCATGAGCCATTGAATCAGTCGGATCCGGAAGTGTCTCGGTCACCGATACATTGTAGTCCCCAGTGCATGGAAGCTCGTCAGGTTCAAATGTGGATCGAGATTCAGCCATACCCGAGGTTTCGAAAGCCGCAATGTCCTCATCGTTGAGCTGGCCCATTCCGTCCAGGAAGTCCTTCGCCACGAGGTTGATCACGTGGCACATGCAGCCATGGAAGCGACTATCGAAAGGCCAGTGGATGCCAATTGTCGAATAACGTTCGCCCAAAAGTTTCGCCATCGCGCGGTTTGAAGAAGCGTTGTCGCCAGTGACAGCGTAGTGATTGCGAAGGCAACCGACATGTTCGAGGGCCTTCCAGTAAACCTTTGAAAGGTTTTCGCCGGTATGTTTCCCTTCAAGTTTCTGAGGGATACAAAATGGTCAGAATGTGAAACTAGAATTAAGTTCGCATTAGCAATGAAAAACTTACCTTGAAGGTGAGCAGGCGACGGCAGAACCTCCCTTGCGCATTGAAGAAAAACCCGTTGATCGCCAAGTAAGTATGCGAAAAATCCGCGCTGGTCCAACAGTCAGTGGCCGTTGAGATCAAACCAGGAACTGCAGCGATTTCGGAGAGTAGCTTCCGTTCCAAATCGTAGAACAGTTCCTCCGAGTCCGATTTGACGGCCATACGGCCGGGCCACATGAACGAAGGGGCAATCGCTCGTAGAGCCTTCTGCATTAACACTCCCTCGAAGATGGAAAACGGTAAATTCTTGCTGATGACTGCACCAACAAGCAAAGTCCGAAGAGCTTTCTTGTGGTCAGCGGCGACGATGGGATCCTGTTCAGGAGCAATGCTTCCAGGTTTGTGGTTGTACCAAGCTAGAGCTAATCCGGGACACTTGCGTCGATGTTTGTGCAGATTTGAGTTGGGTCTACCGCTCACCGATAGAACGACGCTGTTGGAAAACAAGAGAGGTCAGCATGGCTACTCAAAGAGTCATATCCGGAAAATGAAACCTACGGGCAGTGGAGACATGGGTACGATCTAGACCCTTCGGCCTTGCTGTCGTCATCCGGGACACGAGGTTCCTACAGGATGTCGCATCCACACGTGTCAGGAGTGAGTCAGATACCAACAAGCCCCAATACAAGTAAATTTTTGTACTCACCTCGAAATACAAATACACATCAGACCTATGCCGAGACGATCTCACCATAGAAGCCTCACCGTCTTCCTCAGTGGTGTCGACTAGGACCATGCTTCTGGGACGGCGAGGAGGGGTCGCGTCGACTAGGTTTGAAGACGTCGAGGTGCGAGGGCCTAAGCCAACACCTAACCCGACACGAGAGGAGGCCGAGGACAAACAAGATGCTGGCGTCATCCGAGGCTGAGAAGAAGACGGAGTGGAACGACGTGTGTAAGGTGAAACCTTGGGAGGTGGAGGCGGCTTAGCGAGATTACGAGGCATGCTGACAAGGAACTGGACGGGTCTGAAGACAAAAAATAAAGAGAGGAAAGAAGTTAGAACAATCGACAGGGGAAAATTAATAAACGAAAACGGGGCGGGTGAAATTAGGGAAGAATCGTATCGAAATCAAACATTGGGCAACTCACCTTGGGTCGTACGCCCATTCCATACTGCCCAGCGCCTCCAAATGCCCATTTACCCAATCCAACGCCGGCAACATCAATTCGAGATAGCCACCGGGTCCAGAAGAATCAACCCCCATGGTGAGATTGAATAAGTTGGAGACGATAAATCTTTTGATGTAATATAGATAGATTGATTGATTGATAAATGAGCTATAAGCCACTCATCCAGAGTGGGTATGAGTCCAAAGTGATAGGTGAATTGGGGTTGAGGATGTGAAAGGTGCGATTAATCAGTGTGGACCAGCTCGAATGGGATTTGAGGCTGACGATGTGATCTAGAAGGTGCGATTAATAAGTGTGGACCACGGGAAAGATAACGAGATAACGATTTGAGCAGGTGGCGGTTTCGTTCGAGGCGGTGTTGATGTTGTTAATGAAAGCACAAATCCAAATAAATCTATATCCACGTGAACTGATATTGATATCCTGATTTCTAATCTGATCCAAATCGATTCCGAAAGGAGGTCTTGGGCTGAGGGTTTGGCGAGTTGGTTTGTTTCGAGGCGGTGTTGATGTTGCTAATGAGAAAACTAAATGAATCCACCACGTGAACGAACTAAGACTAAATGAGATATCGATATCGAAAAATCGATTCAGATTAGAAATCAGAATCGATTTATCGAGGGCTTTGGCTGAGTGTTTGGTGAGTAAATACTCAGCCAAACAAGGATCAAGAAGAAAAATGGGGAAGTGAGTATATGGCGCGGATAGGGGGTGCCCTGGAGTATGTGTAATCCAAATACACATAGAACTGAGTCCTCCGATGTGGAGTGTAACTCTTACAGCCCCGCAGAGGAGTACATGTACTCCTCTGCGGGGCCCATACCCGTGCTTGGTGAGTATGAGTTGGGTATACTCATACTCACTGGTGCATCCCTGATTTGTATCATCACTACATACTTGAATTAGCTTGAACAAGCCCTCTCTGCGCGGCCACGTCCGCGCGCCTCGCAGAGGGGCTTGGGACTACAGTGGGTAAAGTCAAGAATGTGTAACAGCTTCCCCCGCAAAATCGAAATTTGAGTCTTCGACTTAAAGATGCCACACTTAACATCAATGTTAGGCCACGATACATAGACAGGCAAAATCCTTAGATTTGGCTTAATCTAGATATATCCAAGCGAAGTCGCAAAATGTAATTTTTTTTTTTTGGGATCTCCGAGCTTCGGACCCAGGGCTTAAGGCCTAAGCTAAGTACTTAGTTAGGGGTTTAGGGCATACTTAAGTACTTAAAGCTATGTCCTTAAGCTGCTATGGTGCCTACTGTATGTTGCTAGGTATCTTATGCACTTAGATACATAGGCTGGTGTTGGCTCAGCATTTTGCTGGACTTTGGACGTTCGATCACCTTGCTTGAGACGTATCATTGCAAGGCACATTGATCCTTGACCAACAAGAGAGAGAGAGAGAGAGAAAAACCACCTACCTAAATTCGCAACTTCTTGTATTGTTGAATGATATTTACTGTCGTGGCTGTGGAGCGATGACATCGACTCTCAATGCGGCATTCCTTGGAACACATCGATGGGAAGAATACAACTTCACAACCGTGGCAGCATCAACACTGTTGTATCCTTGCCTGAAATCAACTATGTGTCAGTAGGAACAAGCCTAGTCAGAAAGGAAGAGAACCTACGCATATGCTGAATGCTGCCTATCGATCTTTCGAAAGTATCTCCGGATGGTCGAAACTGGGCAAGACTTCTGTGATTTCTCGAATAGGTTCTTGGAATCTGCAAAACCTTTGCATTCCCAAGAGTGCTTTTGATATTCTAAAGAACAATGTAATGTTAGCCCAGCTTCCAGCTCCAACCCCTAAGCCAACCCCTAACCCTAACCCTACGCACATTTTTTTCTCAAATCTCAAAGATTTCGGACCCGGGACCTATGCGGGGGGGACCTGTTACACATTCTTGACTTTACCCACTGTAATCGTCAAATTCTGGCACGGAGACTCCAAGGATTAAGTCCTCTTAAGTCGTTTTTTGGCTTTTCCGGCGTTCCTCACTGATCAACAACAGTTTGGCTTGCAGGCAAAGTTTTTTGGAATAATTTTGTACATGTGTTCCACCACTGAACGACTTGGAAAAATTCACCATTTGTGAACACTTGAGGTTCCTTTTCAAGGTTTATGTCTGCCCTGTAAGAGGTGGCCCAAACTGTACAGCCTGTATTTACAACGTAAAGCGACTTGAAATCCAAAAAAGGGCATTGTTGTAAAGATTTTCATCTCATTTTCTCGGCCACATCACCCAGGTTATCTAAGATATGCGCATACCGGGATGTGTACAATGTCATGCTGAAGAAGGTTGCCTGCAAGGGACATTGGTGTTTATCAGCGAGGAGACCGGGAAAAAGCAAAAAACGACTTAAGAGGACTTAATCCTTGGAGTCTCCGTGCCAGAATTTGACAATTAGTCCCAAGCCCCTCTGCGAGGCGCGCGGACGTGGCCGCGCAGAGAGGGCTTGTTCAAGCTAAATACTTGAAGCTGGTTGCGCTTGGCGTCTACCGTTCCTCAAAAAGTCGGAGGTTTTTCTAAGATCACAACATATGTACACACAAAAATGTGTCATAAAAAATCGAATATAAGTCGACCTCAAATTAGCTTCACAGACTCCCAGTACCTTTTTCACCCGTCTAACATTCTCTCAACATTTACCTACATCAAAATGAGCTTGAAAAATTATCTTACCATTGTTGTGATTTGTTTCACAATGTCTTTCTTTCTAAATATGAACTCAGTCAATGCTTTGACTGTTGATTGTCGTGGTGGATACAACACAGGGTTTTTCCAGCGTAGGGCTTTATTGACTTTATTTCTTTCTGTGAATGAATCCGGTTTGATTTTTTTCTTTACTTTGAATAGCTTGCTTTGAAGATATCAAATGGCCATCGAAACAACACAAGTGTGATCCTAAAAATTGTCATCATAATAGTAAGTCAGACCATAACTTTCCTATTTCAAAACTCGACTCGAATCTGATCTATTTCATGAATTTGATGATTTCGTAGATGTCCATTTTGTTTCATGGCCAGACTGCGTCGCTGACGATAATAGTATTCCGCCCAGTACACAGAATTGTGTCATCTACCAATACTACGACAAAAAGAATTTCGGTCAGTAAAACTTTTCTTCGGTCATTGACTCGTTACACTTTTTTTGATTCGTCATCTTCACTGCCTTTACGATGTCATCAAATATCTTCAGTCTGTCTCAATTCTGCCGGTAAACAGTTCAAGTGCCCTCACCAGGATTCCCAAGCACCATTCATAAGTAAGTCAGACTCATTCTGAATCATGGTGAAGTTGAGAAGATCTAACGAGAATCTCACCTTTGCTCTCATTCCATTTCTATTACACTCGGGTTAAGGTAGCCCGTCTATTATTTGTATTCTTAATTTCTCTTTCAATGAACCCAGGCCAAGCTAACACTACCTACTATCTACTAAGTACATGCTAGGGTGGGGGGGGCTTCTTCGAAGGGTAGGCCTTGACTGGGACCGCTACAGGATCGTCCTGAACGGATCCCACCCGAGGTTGGCCTACCCAGAAGCCCGACAGGCCTGTGAACACCAGAGAGTCCGGTCCTAGCCTAGGGAGGTGGGCGGGTCAAAAAGGAAAATTTTGTGAGAGAAACTATGAGCGTAGAGAAATCTTTCCGACGGCTAGAGAACGTAGACTGTGACTTCCCGCGGGTGTTAAGAGAAGTGGGCTAGAGGTTGAAAATCTTCAATCTGTATGTTCCACTTCCTGCCCGCGGGTCACCTCCCCTGTCACCCAGGTGTGACATGGGGAGACTCTACTCCCCTGTCACCCTCCTTTCACGGCTATGGAAACTCTCCACACATTGTTCCTTTGGTGTGAAGTCACCATCCATTTCTATTACACTCGGGTTAAGGTAGCCCTTCTATTATTTGTATTCTTAATTTCTCTTTCAATGAACCCAGGCCAAGCTAACACTACCTACTATCTACTAAGTACATGCTAGGGTGGGGGGGGGCTTCTTCGAAGGGTAGGCCTCGACTGGGACCGCTACAGGATCGTCCTGAACGGATCCCACCCGAGGTTGGCCTACCCGGAAGCCCGACAGGCCTGTGAACACCGGAGAGTCCGGTCCTAGCCTACCCAACCTTGGGAGTGCTGGAGAGCTCCCAAGCTCGCTCGGACCCATCCTCTCCTGTGCCCCAAGGCCCGCATGCCCCTCCTCGCCCCTCAGGGCTTGTCAGCTCCCATGTGTGATTTCGTGCATGCCTCCGCGTTCTCAGCGGTCTTCTCATTACCCATGCAGATCCTTCCCCTCAATTCGCAACTTGTATGCTCAGCGTGCTCTGGAGGATCTGTAATAGACTCATTACGATTTCAATCGTACAGTTCAGATTCTCAAAACAAGGTTTCACCTGCATTTCTGTTTCCTTCCAATCAATTCAACTCCATTTTCAATAGCCACCGCTTCCCTTCCTTGTTCTCCTCATCACTAAATTTACGCAAGTATTGTTTGTATGCACGTGACTTCCACCTGCCTTTCTCTACAATCTTGTCCAAAGGGACTCCTTGGTTCCAAAGAAAGGATGCGCCGCCCACTCTAAAGGAGTGGCTGGTTATGCCCGTTAAGCCATCCGCTCTCCAAGCCTTCTGCAAGCACCCCATCAAGCAACCTTTGCTAACCAATACCGCCTCCCCTTCTTTATCATAGTACCTAAACAAAGGCGAGTCTTCTCTTGCTCCGTTCGAGATGTGCTTTTTCATCAATCTTTCCACTGCTCCGACTGGGTCCAGTAAAGACTTAAATCACCGAATTTGTAAGTACTGAACCTCCCCAGGTTTTGCTGTTTTTGCCCCTCTCAGTCCTATAGTCAACTCCTGCTTATCTTTTGACATCTTCAGATCACACAGCCTAACCTCCTTCGACCGATTCAGCGGCACCAACTCCCCCAACCTTGCCATCCCCCAAAACGCTACCAGCGCTACCGTGACACACAGTTCCATCGCCTCGTCACCCCTCCTCATTCCCCTCAACATACTCGTTAGGTGTTTGATCTCCACCGCTCTCTTCTGCGTCTTTGGGGGCGACCTCGCGTCGATCAACTTCGCTGCTTTGAGTAGTAAGTTTATGACTTTCTGGTTTACCTCCGGGAATTTCTTGTGGTGAAAAAGGTGCCATGCCCGAAGTCCTGCCAAGTACAATTCAATCGTTGACGGTTTCAGCTCGTGATTCAATTGCTCTTCGCCTTCTAGCTTAGGCGCAGCCCATTCTATAAACCCCTCGACATTTGCCTCGCTCAGCGGTAAGATCTGGTGCCTCTCCAACCTGCGACTCTGGGCGTAGGCAAGCAGCTTCAAAATTGCCGAGTTATATTGGATCAACGTCTCTCTGGACCAACTACCTCCCATCACCATCATCCTCTGTACTTTATTTTCATGCAACGTCACTATCCCGTTCTCGTCGGAGACAAAATTCCTAATTTTCTTCAAATCATCTTCTCTTCCTCCTTGCTCCACCTCCTTCTGTCCTCCTACTCTTGTTCTAAATAGTTCCGTAGGTCGGTCGGCATTCCCACCAGTACCTCGTTGCGCCATTGGAATCCTGTTGTGAAGCCTCTCGATAATCCGTCGGCCTTATTATCGTTGGTTCCCACACGTTCTTGTTTGATTGCTAGCTGGTATGAGGTAAGTAACTTTTGGATTTGTTTCCATTCGTTATTAACCGCCCTATCTTTTGATCTAGAGTTTCGCATCGCCGCTTCGGTGGTTGTATTGTTGGTCCAGACCTTGAAACATCGACCCTTCGTTTCAGAAATTTCTGCTAGCATCAAAATCCCCAAACGGACTGCGACCGTCTCTATCCAAGCTATGTTTCTCTTCACGCCTCTTTCATCTACCTCTTCCCACCCAGCTAACAATTTGAACCTTCCCCAGTTCAATCCGATCTTCACCCCAATTCCGTACGACATCGAAGCGTCGCCTACCCACTCTATATCGACCGCCTCCGCCGTTGGTATAATCCTCATGTGGTCAAACGACATCAGCACCTCCAACCATTCTTCTAAATCATCTCGTACAGCTTGCGTGATACCTCTTTCCGCACTGGTGTTTCTCCATGGTTCCTTCCACGCGTAGAGTTCCTTCATGTAACATTTCATGTCGGGCATAATGTAAGTAATGTGTCCAAGTCTTCCCACAAACTTATCCACCTTTTCTTTTTTCCACTTCGCCCCTCCCAATAGTTCTCTAATACTATCTATTCGCTCTTGGAGCTTCTCTTCTGGGAGTCGCACAGTTTTCTCATGCCCATTCCATATAAACCCTAAGTACCTCTGTTCTTTGGCGAAATCCGAGAATTTGGTACTATTCGTCTTCACTCCCATACGAGCACTTAACTCCAAAACTGATTCCATCTTGATATTACTCCCTTCTTCTCTCAGAATCAGGTTGTCGTCAACCCAGCGAAAGATCTTGGGGATCTTTATTGCTCGTACCATCACTTCTTTCCATACGTCGGCAGCCCTACCGAACGTTCCACAACCCGCGACGCCTCCAAAGCCTACTCTAGTATCTACCCAGAGGAGACCGTTGAAGTCCAGGATCAATAGGAACCTCCATTGGGACGGGTGAGTTGGGATTTGCCAATAGGCTTTCTCCCAGTCGAAGATGGCTAACTCCCACCTGACCGTACTGTTCTTCAGGAAATTCGCCAATTCGTAGAAGTCATCCCACGTCGTCTCGAACTCGTGTTTATTGACGAACGAGTTCACCGACGGTATTGAGTCATCGTTCTTTGGGTGAGACAAATTATTAATCATCCGGAAGCTCCCGTCGCTATTCACGACGCTGCCCATAGGGTTGGACCTAAAGAAGCCGTATCGATCATGTACTTCTTGGTGAGTGAACGGCCCGAACAACTTCCTCTCAGCTTTTTCCTTCTTAATATTCCTCTCTATTTTGTCCTTCACCAAGTTGGCCAACTCTTGATTCTCAGGTGTATACCAAGGCCGATCATCAATCGAGTGGTCTGGTATTCCTTGGTGGAAGCCATTTTTCAAGCTCTTGAGAACATCTCCCCACTCGTCCATCAAGTCGAATTCCGTCATCAATGCCTGATCAACGTCCGGGCAAGATTCAGATAGGGGGGTGGAGGAGGCACGCGGTCAAGAATGGCAAGCAAACAAACAGTCAGTCTCTATTGCATCTGGTGTCGTTCTTCTCATGACATCAGGGTTCTAGTCTTTACGATCTAGTTTGGGTTCTTTTGGTACGCAGACCTCCCATTTCCTTTCTCTATCAAAGAGCTGTTCTACTCACTTCCTTGGGTTTCTATCCCCGTAGCCATTATCCCTTCCTCCCTTTGGAGTACCTGCACCACCATTCCAACCACTACCGCCTGCTACCCCATCCGCTTTCCTCTTGTTAAAATTCCTGATGAAGTTCTTCCCTCGGTAAGGGTTTCCTCCTCCCCTCTCAGCTGCTGGACCTGTCGGGATTGGCGCTGCCTGTGTAGACGGTACCGTCGATTGGAAGGTTGACGAGGTGAAGGTTGATGGTGTCGTTGCTGGTAAGTGGGATTCATGTCGAGCTTGGGCCCAGAGTGTTGACCGAACTGATTGAGTGGCTTTCGTCGCTTTGACCTTCTCTGACTTTGCTTCCTTCGCTTTGTTCCTTGACGTATCACACCATGTCCCTCTCCGACCTTCCCAGTTCTCCTGATCAATCGGGTCTATCATCGCCTTCACCGCTCCAAATGCGTACGGATTATCCAGATAAGTGTCATCACCTCTCCGTGTTGTCTCTCTCTCCGCTCTTTTCAATACTTTCACATCTCTGACTCCAATGTCCGGCATCTTCTCCTCAGGCCCAACCTTAAAGGTCATATATGCTTGTCTCATCTCCAAGTCATACCTAAACGCCACCATCCAACCATCTTCGTTCTCGCTCTGAATCTCCAACACGTTTTCAAAGTGTTGCTTCATAGCCTTAGCCACATCGTCTTGCTTGTAGAATAGCAAGTACTCGATAAAGAGGTTTTTCTGGCGGTGCCATTGGGCCACCGTCGTCCTCCACTCGTTCGGGATTGGGGTTCCGTTGTAGGAGTGTGAGTCGGCGTCCTTCGTCTTCGCCCGGGATGACTTCGTTGACATCATACTCAAGTCTTGACGTAGCCAGACAGGGTCAAAAATCGATAACGGGATGTACCGGTTCAGGTCAGACATCACCGAAGCCCAGTATCCGGAAAGGGGGGTTAAGACGTGAGTCAGGGAGTTCCCTGAATCCACCTGGACCTTCTTCTTCTTCTTGGGTTCTGCTGCCGTAGATGTGGCTTGAGTCTCGCCACCACTACCTTTCTTCTTGCTGAACTCCTTCCACTCCCTTTTCGCTTCCACCAACTCATCATACAGCCGCCTGTCATGGTTCCGGAAGGCTAGCTCGATTTCTTTGTCCATTCTCTTGGCCAACCTTTCTGTAGCTGTCAATGCGACTGGTTCTACTACTAAGACCGTCACCCAGATGTCAGTTCCCATTCCTAAGTTCATCTCCGGAGAGGCATTCCTTGCGGAGAATTGCTCTAATCTCTTTTTCCTCATCCCCAGGTTCATCTCTCTGGCGAGAGGCATTTCCACGAGTGGAAGTATTTCCAGGGTTGACAATGGGGGGAAGCTTACCTTGCATGGTCCCCGGACGTTCCTCAATCACCACACCCCCTACTACCCGGTCATTCCTCTCACATCTCAGGTTTTCACCCTCATTGCCTTCGAGGGCTCCCCACACATCTGCATTCTCTACCTCTTCATCTTCCTCTGCATCGCTCCTTTCTTCTTTGCCTTCCCCGTCTCCTCTTTCCCCTAATAACTGTTCCAACTCTTTGATCCGTTGCACCGCTCTTTCGTTCGCCAACCTCTTGTCCATAAGTTTGGCTCGTGCTTCGGCTTCCTTCTCCTCGGCTATCTTGATCTGCTCTTGTTGCCGGGTTAGGGGTTTGATTCGAATTGGACCCACAGGCTTAGCTTTTGCTTTACCTTTCGGTTGCTTCTTCGCAGGTTGAGAATCCAAATCCTGCGGGGGTTGGTTCACCTCTTGGGAGGGGACCGTGCTAGGTTCTCCTTCTTTCCCTTCTTCTTTCGTGTTGTCACTCGTCCCTTGCGGGGGAGGGTCGTTCTCTATCTCGCCTCTTTCGTCATTCTCTCCGTCTTGTGTGTTTCGCAACTTCATGTCAATTTGATCCTGAAACTGGTTGCTGTCCATTCCAATACTTCTTGTGGTAATATTGTGTGTCCGAAGTTTGTTTATCAAAAAGGAAAATTTTGTGAGAGAAACTATGAGCGTAGAGAAATCTTTCCAACGGCTAGAGAACGTAGACTGTGACTTCCCGCGGGTGTTAAGAGAAGTGGGCTAGAGGTTGAAAATCTTCAATCTGTATGTTCCACTTCCTGCCCGCGGGTCACCTCCCCTGTCACCCAGGTGTGACATGGGGAGACTCTACTCCCCTGTCACCCTCCTTTCACAGCTATGGAAACTCTCCACACGTCGTTCCTTTGGTGTGAAGTCACCATCAATCCAATAGCATGTACAGGCTGCACTTAACCATTGGAACATTCTTATCTTCTACGGTGACTGGAGAATATGAACAAGCTGGCTTGTCGCAGTTTTTCAAGTTGTAGAAGAATCTTACCACATTAACATGTTTAATCACAGATTCCATTGTTTTAACAGTTAACCAGAAATTCTAGTCATAAGCCTCACAATCAGTCATTAACTGAGAGTATAACGAATGCGAGAAGTTGAGAACCAACATCTTGCGTTTGGAAGGTTACCATAAACCTACTGTACAATTTCACTTCCAAGTACCGGTGTAGCACATCACACTTTCTAAAAGCTTAGGATCCGAGTCAAAGAAAAAGATAATCAGATACAAGTGAATTCTTCTTCTTGATAGCCAGACTCTATTAAATGTCCTGCGCTGCTGTTCACTATCGATAATGTATGAAAAGTAGGTGACGTGAGCTCGAGCATTCTTCAGTTTTGGGTGCAAGCAATAGATAAAACAGGGCCGCTGCAGGAGGCTAGTTTTGCCCACCTCGTGTGCACTCGAAGTTTGGCCCCGACCCGAGGATAACAGTCAATGTATCCTCGCAGCGAGTCCGAAGATAAGCACGCAGATGCATCCTAAGATGCTTGGATGCATCTTTAGTAACCTCCCAAGCTCTAAGTCCCACACAACTGCCAAATAAATGAAACGCCCCTTCACAACCCTTCACACTCCACTTGAAGAGAATTCCCGCTATTTCACACACTTCACATGCCTCCCACTGTCACCCCTTGTCTACACATGTGATACATACCCACATCACATGTATTAATACTCGCTACATATGACACATAACCCCACCAAAACATCAATCATCCCTTCCACCACCACCTCAACTATCCAACTTTACATCCATCGTCTAACTAAGCATGGCACCACCCGTATCACAAAAGCGCAAAATGCCACAACGAGTCACTCGTAACACCAAGAAACCAAAACCTGCACCTGCTCCACCTTCTTCGCGTGCCAAACAATCCACTAAACCAACCACCAAACGATCCACTAATAGCAAACAACAGCCAGCTGAACCGATTCGCCCAAACGCCACCTTGTTGACCTTGTCAGACAAATCTGACAATTCGGATTCATCAGAGGAAGACGACCATGCATGGGAGGATCAAGAAGAAGATCAAGATGTAGAAGATGTAGATGGTCAAGACGAACCCGCTGCACGGCCACAAACACAGCCTCGTCTCCCTCATCCAAATGCTAGGCTCAAACACAAAATCACACTCGAAAACTACAAGGATCTCGATTTGGATATTTACACTATCAACAAACTCCTTTCAGCCTCTGGACGCAAAACTCGCAATCGCATCCCATCTGATATCCAAAATGAATTGAAAAATCTTCAATTCATGTACCGGCGGGCCAAGAAAATGCTGGCATTAGCTGCCAAATGCAGCGAAAAGACAGTGAATGAATTCCTGTAAGTCTGAAACAATGTATCAACTCTTTGCTTGTCTTGTCATTATACTTACCTTTATTCTACTTAATCCTAATGGCAGACATGAAGTGAGTATCAGAACGAAACGAAACTTTTATCAAAACTTTCTTAAGTATAGTATCAAAAGTTCTAACACATCAATTTCAAAACTCTCGCTAACGACTACCCTCTATCAGTGCCACCAAGGAACACCCAAGAAGGTTTCAAAGAGCGCAACCAATACTTAGGGACAACTTGGACCAACCTAGAACCGGAGGAGAAGGATGTATTTAATGGTCGAATGTTTTTCTTCCTAGGATACCTAGCCTCTGGATGGGATCAGCCACCTGTAGAGCCTGGGACAGTTCCACTCGATGCCGAAGAAAGGGATACATATCTTCCAATATTCAAGCGACTAGTTGATCAGGATAAAGTCGCACGTGATCTAGGGAAAGGAAAATTCGGTCCACATCTCCCAACCGCTCGACAGAACAAGGGTATTGAAGAGGTGGAACGTATTGAACATGAGGTAAAGGTTCTGATCACGTCCATCACTCATTTATTGGTCATTAAAATAAACTTCTGTTTCAATTCCACCTAGCTTCAAACAATCCACATCCGTTACGGAGTTGACTATGCCCTCATGGCAACCTCATGGAACCCCAACACTCGCAATGAGAAAGGTCAATGGCAAATGCAGTCATCATCCTCCGACGACTGGACAAGCTTGACCGATAAAAAATGGAAGCTTCTTGAGCATTTCGTCAGGCATATCACACAATCCGATCTCAAGACCAAACCCCCTAAGAAACCTCAGGCTAGTGATTTGCTTAAATTTCAACTCACAGCCAAGTTGAATAATCTTGTCCGTAAGTCCATCATTTTATTCAGCCCCCAAGAGCTCAATTTCACTCACAGTATCACTTCATAGGACAACATCTCAAGCCTCCCTTCAACCACTTAGACTGCCACCCAAAGACTTCATCACCTCACCTAACATTGAAAGCTCGAACTTTCAAGGGCAATACACACCTGGAGGTCATACAAGATCCCAACTCTCGTATGACAGATGCGCTCCTTGCAACTGCTTATGAAAAAATGGCTGCCAGAACGCATCAGATGTGGGTAGATGACATTAAAGATGGCTATTATGTAGTTGTTAAACAAGCGGTTGATGAGGACAATGAGGAGGCCCGTAATCCGGATGATGATGTCAACACCGTGATCAATCAGGAGGAGGAAGAAGATTAGTGTTGCAAATGTTCTCTTTGTCAAGCTGATGGTCTAATGATGGTCTGAATAATGTAATTCCCAATGATGCCACTCCAGATGTTGTACAATGGTGTTCCTGCATGGCCCATTGGATTAATTACATTTCCATTGGAACTACATATCAGTACAATGCGTGTGTGTGGGAAAATAACCGGCACACGATTACACCTTGGAGATAGGCCGTAGGTGTAAAGTCGGGTCTCATCTGTAGTATTCATCCCAAAGTAAAGTGTTCACACGCGTGAAGGAAGTGTGAAAAGTGAGATCCACACATCCTTCACGCATGTAAGAATGAGGAACTTCCA
>NW_006768766.1:1230676-1232840 GCF_000204055.1 Melampsora larici-populina 98AG31 | reverse complement strand
ATCCTAACTGATGCAGACGTGAAGAGTGGTATTCACACATCCTTCACACTGGTATAGAGGTGTGAAGTTTTGCTATTTCATTCAAACTTCACACATCCTAAGTGACGCAAGTGTGAGAAGCAGTTTTCACACGTCCTTCACACCTGTGCAGAGCTGTGAAAGGTGGGAGGCACTATTCATTCCCCAAGGTGTGAAGTTTTACACATGTTGATTGCAATTCACCCACCATCCTAAGTGATGCAAGTGTAAGAGAAACATTGACGCATCCTTCACACCTCTTTACAGGTGAAAAAAGTAAAATTAACAAAGTTAAAGCGCCAAGTGTGAAAAGTGGGAACCACACTCTGCCTCTCTGGCTATTCCATCCATATCTTTCATTGTGTGTGACAAATTCACTGGCTCATCTTCACACAGACAGTTGAATGTCGGCGTCAAGTGTGGGAACTACATCACACATGTGCATTAAAAATATGGGGAGGTACGGGTGTCGCTTTCATTACATGCATGTAAATTCAGATAAATCTATATGAACTACTTGAAACACCTGTTATTTCAAGCATAATCAAACTCATCTTCAATGTGCTTGAAAAATTCTTCATCATAACCATCATCTTCCACATTTGCTTCTTCTTCACCCACAATGGTGGGAACACGTACCATTCTTTCCCACTCTGCAAGACACTTTTTAACCATGTTTCTCCACTTATCTTGTAATTCATCATCGCTGCCTGTTTCACATACATTGTAAGGTTCTGATTCATGCAGTAAACTGATGATTGTTCCATTCCAGCTTAACCATAACCGCCAAGCTTCTCGTGATAAAGTAGATGTCATTGCCAGCATCATCTCTTTATCCTTGGCCCATGTTGGGATGAGGTCTGCGATACACAGAAGTTTTTGGTTGGTTATCATCAAGCACAATCTATTATGGACAAAATATGTCACTGACCATTGGTGATATCTTGACGTAGGTTGTCAATCTTCCCTTGGTAATGAAGAGCCCAGTTAAGCATTTGCCTGACCTCTTTCGCAATTCGACGAAGCTCTTCTGTACACCGACAGACACTGATGTAAGCTTCGATGCCTTCTTGGGTAGCATCGTCTACGGCCCAAGGCTTGGTAGAGTGAATGAGGCTTCCAAAGTTGAGAAAAGGATGACTTATATCCATTGCTTCAACCTCTGGAAGAGTAGGGGTGGCGAGTAATGAGTTAGGAGTGAACTGCTCATTGTATTGCTTTGCAAGTCGGATATACGTAGCATGCTTTCGTCGCAGTTGAGTATTCTTCAATAGTCGCAAGGTATTCATTTTCTTTTGAACATTGGTTCCTGCGATCGGCGAACATGTCAATGGAGTATTGGTTTAGAAGGACCAACTGGACATACCTCGTGCATGACCAGCTCTTCTTCTATGCTCAATTACGCCAACCTTGGCACCCAGCAGCTTGCCTTTGGCCACACAAATTTTGACTAGAGGTTTTGCTCGTTCATCTGAGGTGGGAAAGATTGCATCAGTTCAGCCAGCTAAGTTAAGTCATTGACACCATAAAGCTTGATATTTCACCGTCTGTCCCAGTGAGTTCACATAACTCTACATCTCCCAGCTTCTCAGTGACTCGGTCAATGGCTTTTTCAAGCAATACCAATGTGTTAGGAACACCACTGGCTTGTCTATTACTCCTACGACGGCGCCTGAACCGTTTCTTCCTGTCCAGGCATTCCAGCTTTTCCCTGATTGTCAATTGCAATCTCATTCAGCCTGTCGCACTTGACTGCCTGCCTGACAGTGAATATGACTTACTGAGCAACCACTAATTGCTCCTCCAAATCCACGAGTTCGGCCACGTGTTCCAAGTAATCTGCGCTTGTTTGGCTGATAGTTTGGCTTTGTATTGCTTTCTTACGCTCCCATTGAGTCTTGAAGTAATCTTCCGTATGGCCATGCTGGCGGTTGAGGTGCCTCATTATCCCTCTCGCTTCTGAGAGTTTTTTCTGAGTCTTATGCAGATGACCCAGGCTGCGCGCGGCTTTTTGGTTCAAATCGAGTATATCAGTTGATGCTTGGATAGAGTTGAAGGCTCTCCTACCTGATTTATGTCTTCCTCGTGCATTCCGGTGCATAGCTCGAAAGTTCAGTGCTGTCAGGCGATGCTGTTTGGTTGAGTA
>NW_006768766.1:1222786-1230275 GCF_000204055.1 Melampsora larici-populina 98AG31 | reverse complement strand
AGCATCAGTACAAACATATAATCATATGTCACAAAACCACTCACTTTTCGCCGCCTTTGGATAATGCTAATGAATCGGAGACACTGATCATGTCGACAACCCATGCCCATCAATCCAGTTTCATCGCATCCTTTCCAGTGAGACTTCCCTCGCACATCATCCGCTGCCGTATGCCTGGCTGCACATGGATCCTATGCAAAAAGGTTCCTGAATTAACTATTGATGATATCTTGAAGCGTGATACTATCACTGACTACCTCGGCCTCATGCCATGGCACCTTGGCTTTATCTTTATTTGCTTGATTGCCTCGACATGTGGGACCGTTTTGCGAGAGTTTTGCTTGGAGGCATTCGATCTCTTGAGGAGGAAGGAACAGGGAAGGTGTCACGATTTTGCCTTTTTCGATACTCGCCGCCAAATGCCTGCGGTGCTGGAAGTTCCCGTCCAGGCATACAATGTGATCAGGTTCACCTTGTGGCAGCGGACCCACGCCAGGGCCATAACACTGGGGACATATCCCAGCTAGCTTATCCTGGATTGTAAGATTGAGGCTCTTAGTGACAGCTTCTTCAGTCATGACAATCATTTGTCGATATGCATCGATTGCTGAAGAAAGTGTCCGATGCCATTCACGACACTAAAAAAAATCAGTATGCAAACGACTGACACCAACATTATATATTTACTAACATTGTTTCCGCCTTTGGTTAAGAATAATGGATTGCCTTCGTCCAGGAATTCGTTAAGGGCCTCTGAAAATGACTGAAAACGCAGGCTACAATACTTCCACACTATATGGAAGAATCGCAGAAGGCGTATGGTAATGACTTGCTGCGGCCTGACCGGGGTACCACCGATGTAACCGGCTTGGATTAGTCGTACTTGATCATTAGGTGAACATGAACACATCTTCAACTCTATCTGTTTACGAACTGGTTTTGTAATACCTGAGTTAGAATGACAAAAAGCTCCTTTACTGACTGCTATTGAACTGACACGTGAGATCAAGAACATGAGAATTGCGAATGGTTCCTGTACAGTTACACTGTTCCTTCCAGTCCTTAAATCGAGTGTCAGACTTGGACCAGTTATTGGTCCTCTGCTGGCAGGCCAAGAAAACTGGAAACATGGCAGGATATCGATCTCGCCACTGCTGTTCTTCAAGCTCTCGCCGTCCTGCATAGAAGCCATCATTGAGACCAAGTGCAAAAGCTTGCCCGGTGATATTGATGTCGGTGAAATGGCCGTCATTAGGAGGAGGACTGGGATGTAATTGTCCAGGTGGGTATGGTTGCTCGTCTGGATCATTCTCGTCTAAAGGTAAAAAGTGCTCTAAAGGCAACATGATGTCACCGGTGCCTCCTGTAATGGGTTGCTCGTGACGGTCGTATAGTTCTGCAGCGTTGGATACCGCTTGACCTACTGTCATCTCGGCGTGGACACGACTCCGGCGTTTCATTGCGAGGCATCGAGCATCAAGCTCATTCCGTGGTTTTCGCTTGAGGTTTTCTGGCTTACTCAGTTTGATTTTTTTCTGGTTTGTCATTACGGGTTAGTTTAGATAATTGGGGACGACTGGAAGGGAAGAGGGATACTGATGTTTTTATTTTCTGACGAGAATACTACAGCACGTAGGGAAAAAATTGACGAATATGGAGAGGAAATTGGAAATGTGCCACTGACCATTGTTAGTTTGTTTAGAAATCAGCTTGTGAAAGTGAAAGTAGGGGCTATGGAATGAAAATTGTCAACAAAAAAAATTTTCGATTACCTTTTCAAGCGGCCGGTGAAGTTTCCTTATTGATCTTGGCACACTAAAGAAGGTTATGTCATCCCTGGGATAAATACAGTGCTGTCATCCCCAGGTTTCAAAGCAACTCTGTGTATTGTATCAACAGAGTTGATTCGAAATCATTGGTTCAGTACGCAGCTGTCATATCCTGGGATTGATACACTTTGGTCACCCCAATATAAATATGGCCTGATCAAGCCCTCCCTCTTACATTGGGTGACTGACCGTATTTTCAAAACTAGGTTTCAGAAATATGGGGTAAGCAGGAGCTTTTGATTCATTGCCTTACCCTGTGCTTAGACTTACATCGAGGAATTCCTTAAGGAGACATTTGTTAATGTTAACCATTACAAGTGTCAAACCACCAAATCAAGACGTGTGTTTCACGTCATGACTGGGTTAAACATTTGTATAACATCAGCAAAGGTGGTTGCTTTGTATAAAACAAACACATGTGGCTGGATTCTGTATATTTCTGATTCTTCGTATAACAGTAACAAATGCTCCCAGAATGATTTGCCACACTCAGAAGTACTATCACCCGCAGATTTAAAAGGCCATGGCAGATTGAATCCTGTTTATGGATGTGCAAATACATGAGAGCAGCAAGACATGGATTGATGTGTCACATCAAGACTTGGTTAGTGTTTTTAAGAGCACTAAACAATGCTACCAGAATTATTTGCCACACTCCATTCCATCATATCACCCACGTGTAAAAAGTTAGGGCTGAAACATCCTAGTTTACAGGCATGTTTGGCTAAATGTGCCAAAATATGCCACAACCAAGACATGGAGTGTGGGGTGACTTCATGAGGTGGTTGATGATTGTTGTAGCACTAAACACACCTCCCAGAATCATTTGCCACACTCAAAACCATCATATCACTCAGGCGTAAAAAGTTATGGCTGAAACATCCTTGTTTATGGGCATGTTTGGCTATATGTGCAAAAATATGCAACAACCAACTCATGAAGTGTGGTGTTACTCCATGAGTTGGATGTGACATTGTTTAACACTAAGCAATGCTCTCTGAATCAATTGGCGCACTCAAATCCATCATATCACCCACGTGTAAAAAGTTAGGGCTGAAACATCCTAGTTTACAGGCATGTTTGGCTAAATGTGCCAAAATATGCAACAACCAAAACATGGAGTGTGGGGTGACTTCATGAGGTGGTTGATGATTGTTGTAGCACTAAACACACCTCCCAGAATCATTTGCCACACTCAAATCCATCATATCACTCAGGCGTAAAAAGTTATGGCTGAAACATCCTTGTTTATGGGCATGTTTGGCTATATGTGCAAAAATATGCAACAACCAACTCATGAAGTGTGGTGTTACTCCATGAGTTGGATGTGACGTTGTTTAACACTAAGCAATGCTCTCTGAATCAATTGGCGCACTCAAATTCATCATATCACCCTTGTGTAAAAAGTTAGGGCTGAAACATCCTAGTTTACAGGCATGTTTGGCTAAATGTGCCAAAATATGCAACAACCAAGACATGGAGTGTGGGGTGACTTCATGAGGTGGTTGATGATTGTTGTAGCACTAAACACACCTCCCAGAATCATTTGCCACACTCAAATCCATCATATCACTCAGGCGTAAAAAGTTATGGCTGAAACATCCTTGTTTATGGGCATGTTTGGCTATATGTGCAAAAATATGCAACAACCAACTCATGAAGTGTGGTGTTACTCCATGAGTTGGATGTGACATTGTTTAACACTAAGAAATGCTCTCTGAATCAATAGGCGCACTCAAATTCATCATATCACCCACGTGTAAACAGTTATGGGTGAAACATCCATGTTTACGGGCATGTTTGGCTAAATGTGCCAAAATATGCAACAACCAACTCATGAAGTGTGGTGTGACTTCAAGGGGTGGTTGATGATTTTTGTAGCACTAAACAATGCTCCCAGAATCATTTGCCACACTCAAATCCATCATCTCACCCAGGGGTAATCAGTTATGGCTGAAACATCCATGTTTACGGGCATGTTTGGCATATGTGAAAAAACATGTCACAACCAACTCATGAAGTGTGGTGTGACTTCAAGGGGTGGATGTGACATTGTTTAACACTAAGCAATGTTCTCTGAATCAATTGGCGCACTCATATCCACCATATCACCCAGGCGTAAACAGTTATGGCTGAAACATCCATGTTTACGGGCATGTTTGGCATAAGTGAAAAAACATGTCACAACCAACTCATGAAGTGTGGTGTGACTTCATGAGGTGGTTGATGATTTTTGTAGCAATAAACATTGCTCCCAGAATCTTTTGCCACACTCAAATCCATCATATCACCCAGGTGTAAATAGTTATGGCTGAAACATCCTTGTTTACGGGTTTGGCATATGTGCAAACATGCATCAACCAAGACATAGAGTGTGGTGTTACTTCATGACGGTTGCAGGCTTGTATAAGACTTAACAATACTGAGCAATTTTTATCACAGTGAGGAACTTCTCTTTGTGTTTCTACATATCCACTTGCATTGTGAAATGTCACATTGGAGGTCACTATGTCAATCACAGAGAGGCCTTTGTCTGATACAGATTCCCATGTGCGCTCAGATTATGTGATCTGAGCGCTGAGGGTTCCCAGGTACCATGTGACCTAATAAATACTTGGGTTTTCCAGCCTATTAGCGCTCAGATCATTTTGATGGGGTTTTTATGTGAGCGTACCCAGGCACTGAAACTTAGGTAGGTGCCTCCAGCTTATTAGCGCTCAGATCATGTGATCTCAGCGCTGAGCGCTCTCACCACCTATGTGACCTAACTGACACTTAGGTCACACAGTTAGGTCATAATTTACATATGATCAGCGCTCAGACTCAGATCATGTGATCTGAGCGCCAAGTAAGCGTTCTCACCACCTATGTGACCTAATTGTCACTTAGGTCACACAGTTAGGTTTTATTTTACAAAGAATCGGCGCCCACATCATGTGATCTGGGCGCCATCCGTTCGCGGCCACTATGTGACCTAACGGACACTTATGTCAGGTCAGCTATGATCTTCCTTATCCCCCCTAACCCAGCATCGCGTCTCCTGTTCAATTTTTCACCAATACATCAGCATCACGTCCCACCGAGTGATTTCAATTTCTTCACGTTTAAACGCGCTTTCCATCCTCCGAGCGCGTTTTCCGATAGGCTCTCTGTATCTCACATTTGCGAATACCAATACCACGAATCAATCAATCGCCTTCTGCTCCCACATTTGGCTGTTTCCCAGGACCAAACCACGACAATCTGCCTCTGTTTTTTGCCTGCCGATCTATCTACTCCATCACAAGTGCCAACTGCAATCCCAAAGTCGCCGATTCGCCTGTCTATTGTGGGACTCTGAGCTACGAATAGGCAGGTGATACGGCATTTGGTGAGCGTGATTGGTGCTCTTGGAGTATAAGGCAAGGATTTAGGCCATATAATTGTTCCTCGAACCAGTCCCATCACAGTCCTTGATCTACCCCTTGTAAGTTCTTATTACTCATGTTAGCCTGAGTCTACAAATCCTATGGTCAACATCTGAACTGACAAATTTGGAATCATCGCAGGGTTAACTAACTCGAGTATCAGCGATAATCAAATCGCTGAATTGAATCGCGTCCACTGTGACACGTTGAATCGCACTTTCGTTCCACTCTTTGATTGACGCATGTAAGTACCTATTTTCAATTTAGCACTCAGGTGATATCCAAACACTAACCAAAGATGTGTTGAATTCAATCGAAGTCATCACCACATGGGACGCAAGCGCAACCGAGCCGCCCAACGGGCTGCAGGGGTAAAGCCCTCAAACTATAAATCGAAAAAATCGCCTTGTTACCGCAGATATCAGCAAAACCGTCAGAAAAAAGGAGGAATTGGTCATGCGTTCTATCGTTATCACCGGAAGCGTACTACCCTGAAGTGTCAATTGGCAACCGAACTCGGACTACCTCTTGACACTAAGTTTATCTTTCGATTTGGAACCGACGATCGAATGAATACCAATGAGTTCGAAGACCTGGAAATTTATTATGGTACTGTTGCAGTCATCAACAAAGCAGACCTGTCTTTAGTCCTTGCGGTCCGATGTTCAAGATTTCGAACTATGGATCATGACCTTCGAAAGCAATTTGATCATTCTATTTCTACCATTTACAAGCATGCACGAGCTCGCAATGAGTGTAAACCAACGGGCTCACAAGAAGCAGACCAAAGTCAAAGAATCTAACGCGGAAGAAGATGAAGAACACGTATGTGGATGGATGGGCCATTGTGGATGGCGAGGTGGGACGGACGAAGGCAAATCCCTTGGTTAGTTTTTTCTTGTTGAGCAAATGGTTTCTATCGTTATAAATGCTTACAATAATACTGATATGGTTTGCATCATCATCGTGTGCATAGGTGCCTATGCCATGAGCGCTTTCACTGCGACTTCCGAAGACCGAATGTTAACGGATAAGGAACGTATGGAACGATTTCATATAATTCGAGACTTCCTAGCTGGCCAATTCGCCAGCCTATCTCTATATGTATTTAAAACGAACCTCGCCCTCGGCCTATCTACAAACATCCCTGGTTTTGATGACGTTAGGTGGCAGTTAACACCTAATGGATTGGTTTTCGCATCCAACATTGCAGTATCTTGCGATGGTTTTGCAAATCGCATGCATATTGATAAGGATCACACACGATATGCGTTTGGCCTATTTGGACTCATTAATCGGGAGACTGGCCTGCCATGCAGCAAGGAAGAGGCCCGGTTACTAGGATCGGTCGAAGATCTGTACTTTGTAGTTAAAGCCTTTGGTATCAAGATTGCTTTGAGTCGTTGCAATGGTCTATATGAGATGTTATGGGATACTAAAGTAAGTAATTTGATGCTCATACTTATATGTAACAAGATCATTGACCAGAGCTCTAACAGATTCCCCATTTCACCACGGCCTCTCAATCTCTGGATGCCAAAGGGAAGCCGGTGCCACCGAACCAATGCAAAGTCACTCAATTCGGATCATCTTGTCAAATATCTGAAGCCCTGGTCCAACGCATTCAACTGCTTGAGAAGGAAAAGGAGGGTAAGACGCCACTTGAGTGGGAGGAATTCAGAGCCAAGCGAGTCAAAACGTATATTGACGAGAACAGTGTCAAGATGGATCAGGAGAAAGCCCGCAAAAAGATGCGTGCAGATTTGGCAAGGGAGAAAAGGGCAGCCAAGGTGAAAGCTTTGATTCAGCAATTGCCCTGAGGGTTGAATGGTTGTGTGGAAGGTACCAAGATGATATATCGAGTGCTCACGCTGTCTTTGTTCCATGTAAATCTCTGGAACCAAGATTTCTCTACTGGATGTATTTATTTCCTTATTACATCCTCTTGTCACAAGGATCCATCAGGATCCTTCCAACAACGAGGTGACTTTGTTATTGTTTTTCTCTGGATTCTTTGTTATTTCTTGAAGGTTATATTCTCATCATACTCAACTCAATGATAATATATTTTTCGTAAGTGAAGAGTGTTAATCACGCCTCACATACCTCTTAAAATGATCAGTGAATGTAGATCGCAAAGGTGTCAAGAGTGTGATTCACACCCCACAGTCCTCTAGCAGTGTGAAAGGAGTGTGAATCCCACTGTTAAACTCACCAAAGGTTTACTTAGGATGATAATTGTATAATCGCGCG
>NW_006768766.1:1192658-1218721 GCF_000204055.1 Melampsora larici-populina 98AG31 | reverse complement strand
ACTGCAGGTGGTCCCATGGGGATATGGAGGTTGAAGTCGGGTAATGGTGAAGATCCTGCAGGAACCAGGTGGTTAGTTAGAGTTGATCAAACCAGAGATTGAAGAAAAACGGGAAGACACACGATTTTCAGTTGGATGATTCTCAGAAGTTGATGGAAGATTTACTCCAGAGACCGCCTCATCTTCAAATTTCAAAGGCTCACTTTCAGCTTGGGGTGATTCCATGGGTTCTTTTTTTTGTCGGGTAATGGTGAAGAAGCTGCGAGGAATGATCACATTTGAACTTGGACTTGACCGACGAATAGAATCAAGAAATAAGAAAGAAATGCCTCACGATTCTTGTTGACTGCTGAAATCGCCTCAACTTCATATTTCAAAGGGTCATCTTTGGCTTGAGGTGCTTCCATGGAATTGACTTCGAACTCGGGCAATGGTGAAGGGCCTGCGAGGAACAGATTGTTAGTCAGACTTGACCAAACAAGAGAAACAAGAAATAAAAAAGAGATACTCACCATTCTCGGTTGAATGATTATCATTTACTCCTGAAACTGGATCTTCATTTTTCGAAGGGTCATCTTTGGCTAGAGGGGCTTCCATGGGGATATCAAGGTTGAACTCGGGTAAGGGTGAATCACCTGCAGGAACTAGATTGTTAGTTATAGTTGAACGAAGATATTCAAAAGAAGATGACTCACGATTTTGGGTAGGATGATTCTCAGATTTTGCTGAATCAGGATTGGAGTTGACAATATCGGCCATGAGTGAACGATCTGATGATGGTGACTTGAGAGTTCGGATAGCAAAATCGATCACATCTTGATGAACCGACGGACTAACTTGTGGCTTTGGGATAGAGGTAGCAATTTGCGAGTCGGCTGGCGATGAGAGAGTGGGAGGTCTAGGTATGTCGGTCATCGATTTGGTACCTTTGGAGAGGGCTATTTGGTCTTCAGCTGCCGCTTCACCAGAAGTAGACTGAACGGCTGGATAGGGGGTCCTTCGAGGTTGAATAGGAGGAAGTGTTGTTGAGCTAGCAATACCTTTAGCAAACTCAACATCGCGTAAGAATGAGTTGAGTAAGTATGCTTGGTTGGGTGCGGGAAGAGATTGCATCTCTTGAATTAGCAATCGATATTGGTGGGTTAAGAGTCCTGTAGATGACGAGTCAGGGATGATAGCCGATGATATGGTGGTAAGTTGAGGTGAAGAAGCAGGAAACGAAGTCGAGGTGGTGGGTTGAGGTGGAGCCGGTGAAGGTATAAACAATATTTTCTTTCGTAGTCCTTCTTGTGGGCCATGATTATGATGACTATGATCCTCTTCTTGAAATAGGAGGAAAAACATATTATGATCCTTCCTATTGCGACGAACTATAATTTTAAAAGGACATGTCTTGAGGGGGCGAGCAGTTGAGTTTGAATGAGTTTCTGTCGAAGTCGATTGAGTTTGCTGAGCAGGCGATGTCGATTGACTTTCCTTCGCTTGCTTCTTGGCCTTTGTTAGGTGTCTATGATCGCCTAGACTACACTTGTACTGGATTGATGTTGGTAGTCTGGTGTCGAGAGTGCTGATTTCAAACCCATGATCGGCGGCGAACTTGTGCAGATAGGTGGCTGCTGCAGTATGATCGGTAAATGTAATCTCGATTGGAGGAGGGGGTATAGGATTGGGGTATGTGGGTATGTTGTTGTTGGCTGAGCTGGTATTCGTGGTCATGATTACTGAGAGACAAGTTTGGAGGTGTGAAGGTTGCTGCAGGAAGTATTGAGTTGTGAGTGAGGTGTGAGTGAGGTGTGAGTGAGGTGTGAGGATTGGTGGAATTAACATGTGATCTTGTTTGTTGAATCGGTTGGGGACTTCTGGGTTGTTGGCGTGGATTTGGTATGTGTATGAAAGTTGTGAAAGGTGGGGAAAGTTGGATCGTGAAACTTGAAAGAGATGTGAAAATGGTGGGGTAGATGGGCAAAGAAGTCTTCTTGCTCGAAAAGTCTTCATGGGCCGGTGTGGGTGTGAAAGGTGGTGAAAACGGCTGTGAAGACGGGTGAAGGGTGTGAAGGAGTGTTTCATGCATTTGGCGGTTGTGTGGGACTTAGAGCATCCACAGTGGTGGGCTCCAAATCGGGGCTCCAAATCGAGCGAATTCAAATTTGGTGGGGCCCCAAATCAATCCGGATGCAGTCGTTCGGACTTCAAAAGTGTAGATTCTATGTGTTTACACACACTTTGAGATTGGTACGCGTGGGCTTACATGTGTGAGGTATGGGATTGAACAAGTGCGGGAATTTGGAGCCCGGCTTTTTGTTGCCAAATATGTAGCCCAAAGCTCGAAATTTGAAGCCGGCTACAAAAAAATTTGGCGATGGGGACTGCCATTGCACCAAAAAATCGGGGCTCAGTCACCAAATTTGGCGATAGCCCCGATTTGGAGCCCACCACTGTGGATGCTCTTAAAGCTTGGGAGGTTACTAAAGATGCATCCTAGCATCTTAGGATGCATCTGCGCGCTTATCTTCGGACTCGCTGCGAGGATACATCGACTGTTATCCTCGGGTCGGGGCCGAACTTCGAGTGCACACGAGGTGGTTTTGCCCAAGGAATGATTTTTCCTTTGAGACTTCTCTTATCTCATCCTGTCTTGCGGCTCACTAGTCAAATGTATAAGTTTGGAGAGCTTGGTTCTCTTTTGTTCATTGAAGTCAGAACACTGATAAGACAAATCCTCATGGCCTGTCGTAAGTGTGCTTCGAGGAACGGGACATGCAGAAAAAACTTACAGGATCATTTCGATTTTGCCATCAACTTCAGTGTGGATGCAAGTATGTTTTTTCTCAATTGTTCTATCAAGTTTATTTTTCAAGGTGTCTTCTGTCGTTTGGCCTCCATCTCAACGAGTCTCACAAGTAACACAAACACAAATAAAACAAAGTCCAAATTGAATTTCATATCAAATATCCTTCAAAAGAGAAGAATGAAATGTCGAGTTCTTTGCAAGAGTTTTAAAAGAAATCTTAAAAGAAAGTTTAAGAAAACTTGATTGATTTGTCCATTGAAATCTTTAAGATTTGTTAACTTGATCTTCACTGAGGTACATAGCGATCTTTTCAAATCCATCATGCATATGGAAAATACCTTCCAAATCAACATGGTCTGCAATGAATTTTCGGGTGATCACGACCTTAGCATCGGCGGCTTTGAGAGCTGCGACGGTTTCAGCAGCGATTGCTTGAAGATCGGCTAAGGTGGTACGAAGTGTAAACTTGATCAGAAAACTAAACAAAATCAAAAGTGATCTATCAAAATGGAGACTCACTGTGTAGGGAAGGAGCCACAGGACGCAATTTTTCGATGGCTAGGTTCATTTGTACGAGCGAGTTGATGATATCGACGAATACAGATGAGCATTCGTCCTGAAGCGGGGTTAGAATTTTTTTAGGATAGAGAAATGCATCAGTCAAAGAACAAGAAAAGCGAAAAAACACATCAAGATGTCATCAACTAACTTGAGTTGGGATCTTTCCTGGTCCAGTGTTGGCAAGGAAGGGGGATGGTGGACCGGCTAATGCGGTAGTAAGATTGTGGAGATCTGATAAAGTCTCAGTTAATTCATTGTGAGCTTGGGAAGCTGTGTAGTTGAAGACCGCGGAAAGGATTCTAGTTAAGTTGTTTTGATGTCCAAGAACTTCTTCTTTAGCATTTTGCAAATCGGGATAAGCGGCGACAAGGTCAGTGGCATTGGGTTGCTTGATACCATCATCTTGGAGCTGGGCACTGGATAACGAAGGAGCAAGGTACAATCAATCATCAGTTAAACCCAACTCGTCATCTATGCTCCTGAGGATAATTTACCGTGAGAATGAGGCGCAGCCTTTTGTAATTTTAAAGCACGATAACACAACCGGTCAGCGTTGAGTTCCAGAAGATAGATGATGTGGAAAATATCACGTACCGAGAAGAGCAATGGGGAATAGAACAGCTTTTGAGAAAAACATATTGTAGAGTTGAGATTGAAGCTAAGTTTTAGTTGGGATGATATTGATTGGTGGATGGGTAAAGGCAGTTGAAGGACGGATGATGGTGCTTTTATAAGATTCTATCAGATATATCATACATGTTCAATTCTAATTCTTTTTGCTGCAATTTCCATCTTGGGTTAGAAATCACGTGAGAGCTCAAACGTTCGGCTTGTTCCACATAACGCCAAATCGGTTTACAACTTCATCTCTCTTCTTGTATTTTCCATCATGGCGTAAAAACGAAGCTTGGGTTGATTCAGATTTCTTGGGCGTGGCGGCGTCTACATAGGACCCAGGAATGCGCCTACAGAGGTATCTGATGTAAATTCCGACGTTTTGTTGGCGGGTTTTTAGGGCACTAAACGACACATTCACAGCACCTACAGTAGTGCAAAATGTGCGTGACATTAAAGGCTTTCGTTTAAGCTAGCTTTCAACCTCATAGCACCAATACTTCCTGAGATAATGGGATGTAACGGTCAAAAAGAGCCTTAAAATCGAACGTCGGAATCAGGCCTTGGAGGCACGAAAAAAAATTGCGCGAATCGATTTTGCGCGAAAGTGAGGGGAGTTGAGAGACTGGGGGTAGGCTCATTTGATAGCCCTAGTCCATGCGCATCTTTTGAAGTGCTCTGGACCTTGAGACAAGGAGTGGTGTGTTGTGTAGAGCCCAAAAACTGAAAAACAGGTTTCATCAGATACCTCTGTAGGCGCATTCCTGGGTCCTGTCTACATACATACCGAGCTCCCCATTCGGCACCGGTGCCGTTCAGTCAGGTCACACTGACCAAACCAAAAGTTGAGGTGTATCGTGAACGAGAGCACACATGATCTTAAAGCCCGGGCGCAGCAGTGTTCACAGCCTTCCTCCTCAAATTCTACCACTTGTGGGTCAAGATCCAGTGTACATAGCTCAGACCAGCAAATTCCCTTCTCCGAACCGAGGTTCCCGGTTTGGTGGGCTTCCAAGCTTTGCACCGCTTGGTCGGAAGTGTAGCGACGCGACACCCCTCCATTTGTAACTCTATAATCTTTTATTTTTTTCTGTTTGAACGTCCACAACGTGGGCAAGCTTGGTTGGAATTTTAAAAGTGGCTTGTCCACAAGAAACTGACAGTTCTAAACCCTTCTGAAGTTCTTGTTCCTCGGCCCGATCCCGACAGTTTATTGATGATGGTTTTACCCCACCGGGGAAAGGAATTGGAAGGGCTTTAATCCTGATCAAAAACACCGAGGTCTCCATAGATTTTTGTTGTGGTGAATTTCTTGTACGAGGATTGATTTCATAGAGCTTAGGTGTCATGATGGATCTTTCTTTTTCATTGTTGAAGTTATGTAAATGAATTGTTCAAAGACAGTCAAACAAAATGTTGAAAAAGAGTGAAATGCAAGTCTTCCTTGTCTTTTGAACAACATGTTAAGGACATCATGACTATGGTAAAACAAAAGAGTGAAACAGAAAATCAGGAGACGATTTTTTTCTAAATTCATCTTCCCTCTACTTCGTCAAGTAAATCTTTAGCTTTTCTCTCCATGGGATTTTTTTCCCTCTTTGCTGACCTTCTAGAATCCCACACATTCTATTAGTATTACCAATGGTCATCTATGATTCTTGCATGTGTGGATACTGTCAAGAAACAGGGGAGGAAAAGGTGCAAAAAAATCGAGTAGGAGAATATATGTACCATATCCAATGTGTGTTTTCTTGTTGAGAAGCTCACACAATACCTTTTTTTGACTCAGTGAAATGCAAAAAATAAAAAGTTAAAAAGCTCTTATGGAGTTCTTGATCTACTTTTCTAGGAAGACAAGTAGGCATCAGATTATGTTGATGAATAAAGTTGAATATGATCAGATTAATCTGGATGGTACTCAACGTATGCTGAAAACTCAGGAAGACCAATGAGTCATCAGTTGCGGTGCAATTCAATCAATGCATTTTCAACTTGTTGAAGCCCTGCAACTCTTGCCTCTTGTTGGATAATTTTTGCTAGCCTCACACCAACTCACAAAGCATAGTCCCTCATAGTCCCACAGACTGAGGCACGCTCGATGATCATGGTGATTGTATGCTTGCTCTACCTATACGATAGCCAATTACTTTTCTTCAGCCGCATAGGGGTCAAGTAGGTTCAGCTCCTATGTAAGCTTGGTCCAGCATTCCCTTGGAGGCTGGAGCTCACGCAAGATGCGCAGATAAGTTGGACGTAAAGTCAAACCTGCGTAATCTATCTTGGTAACAAAACGTTGAGCTTGACCGAGAGAAACCGGAATGAAACTCCGAAGGCCTTACCGTAACTGACCGTATCACTTGTCACACCAATTCAATCAGCGCAGGGATTATTTTTGGGATGCGCGAGAGATGTATTTATGATGTTATGAAGGCAAGACATGGACCATTGAAAAAGCAGCCCGTACACAACTAGGCGAATCAAATGATGATATTCGTGTAAGCTGATGAAATGCGTAGGATGAAGGATACTGGGAGATTAAAGACACGTCTCAACGGGAGGGTAGCTACAATTCAACTGGTAAGGAGAAAAGGAGAAAAAGGGATTGATGAAGAATGGTTTAAGGAATCGATCTGACGTATCATAAGCTTAGGTAGGGGTTTGATCGAACGGATAAAACCTTAAGTACCAAAGTTTAAACTGCTACGTAGTCTTCGATTTCAAGAATTTAGAAATCAAACTGCCACTCTCCTACTTGGCATTCATCATTCAGCTAAACCAACTTCTCAAGCTTCATCATCAACACTTTTCAATTCAAAGTAAATCATCATCATCATGGAACAGCAGAAATCAATACCTCGTAAGTTTAATCAGGTCTTGAGGTTGAAGTTAGATCATCTGCTGACTTGCTTTCTAAATTCAGAGGACCTTATGGTGGTTGTCACTTATCTTCGATCAAAGGCAGATTTGAAAACCAAGACAGGTGTATTAGAAGGAAAGGTAAGATACCGTTATATAATTACCTATCTTTCACGAATTTCACCTAGTTTCCAACTTGACTAACTTTGAGCTTTGTTATTGTGATCAGCGACATGATTATTTCAAAGGAAAAGCAGCGGTCAAAGCTCTTCTTTCTCCCTCATATGCCAAGGTCCATCCATCAACTTTACCAAAAGTGACCGACGAGAATACAGCAAGTCAATTATTACATTCGATCGTACCCTATGCATTCTTTCTAAGAGTCGAAAGATCCAACCAATCTATAGCAGGAGCCAAGATCCTACAAATCAATCCTGCACAACTCTTTAATCAAGAAGAATATTATGCATGGCTTTATAATGGAAACCAATTAGCTGTCATTGCAGGTGCAGCCTTGATGGTGCTTGTGATCCTTGCTGGAGTGATGTTTCCACTTTGGCCTATGAGTTTGAGGATCGGGGTTTGGTATCTTTCGATTGCTGCTTTGGGATTAGTCGGATTGTTTTTCTTGATTGCGATTGTTAGATTGATCCTTTATGTGATCACGTATTTTGCTGCTGCTCCTGGGATTTGGTTGTTTCCTAACTTGTTTGAAGATGTTGGATTTGTTGAGTCTCTCTTCTTTTTTTCTCTCTTTTCGTTTATTAGTGACTGATTCTTTATAAATTGGTTTCTTTAGGTTGATTCGTTTATTCCTTTATGGGGTTGGGATATCCCACCACCTAAAAAGGTATATATCACCTTTTTCTCTATATATGTCTCTTCTCTCATCTTGACAAAAAATCACCTTACTGATCTTGTTCTTGGATTGGTTTTGCACATAGGTTAAAAAATCAAAAGCAGAAAAAGCAGCAGAAAAAGAAACCAAACGAGCCAATAAAAAATCTAAAGCTTTTGGTGTTGATGATAATGAACCAAGGATTGTAGAATTAAAAGAAGATTAGGAAAACCTTACCCCCCAAAAAAACCCCTGTTTGTTTGTAGATCCTTTTTCAGAACAAAAACAAACTCTATTATATGTATCTAGTTTTTTTTAATTAGTTACTTTTTCTTAGACCTTTGGGGTTTTTTTGTTTGGATTTCCTTTTTTTTCACTTTGATTCTTTTCTTTTTTCCCCCAAGTTTCTAGAAAATAATTTGAATGGAAGAATAGAATTGTTTTCAAGGAAGAAGGGGGATGGAAATTGATCAAAACTTTGATAGCCTTTATAAAATTAAACAGTGTTCATATCTCTTTGTTTTTTTGGAATTACTTGATCATAGATTTTTTGGGTTTTTCTTTTTGGGAGGGTGGTCTAGAGTATTCTCAGTGATCTGAAATGAACTTTGGAAGGAGCTTTTTTCAGTGTTTTGTTTGATTGTCAGGATGTAAATCACACCCAGGGTTATTGACAGCTAAAGTACCAAAGGTATAGCTTTAGTTCAGCACTTATGTAGATCAATTCCTCAAATTTTGGCGGAATAAAGATCAAAACTTTTGAGTATATATCTCTGTAACTCCAATTTTTGGTCAAGTCTTTCAGCAAGGAATCTTTTCACCCTTAGCAGGCAGCACAATGTGAATGTGTGACTCTGACTCCAAAGCAATTCAATTCAGAACACAGGATATATACCAGTACTAGAGAAGTGGGGGCGGCCCACCGCCCTTTCAGCGTTGTCCTCAATGTCAGAAATCCCCTCACATCCCTTTGGGTCTTATTCCTCTCCTGACTACAACTTATCATATTGTCTTGGGATTCTTCCCTTTGTTCTCACTTTTGCTGCTCTACACCCACAGTTATTTCATTTTTGCACAATCCATTTCATTGCAAATGTCCCTGGTTTCAATCAGATGATCCCACCCATGCCATGAGGCATCTTGTCTCCTGCTTTTCACCTATCAAAATCTTCTCCACTTGGTATCAGTGATGTTGTACAAACAAAAATAAAACATTATGCAACTAAGTCAGATACTTGCATAGCCATGTGTCCTTCCTCTGGTGTGCTTGCATACCTGAGCCATGCATCACTCTTATGATCTTATAACATACCCATTATGTGGCCTTCTATCTCTAGAATGTCTGCTTCTTTCATGAGAACCACCCAGGCCCTTTCTTTCCTCTATGTATTTACATCATGGAGACACTTCATGATGACTCCAGACCCTGACAGCTCCTGCAGTGAATTTTCCAGCTCTTCATCTCTTGGTTTGTGAGTCCCACCTCTTTATACAAAGTTATATCCCACCAGTGGTCTAAGATAGTTGCCATTCAATGGTTTTCTGTCTTTCTCTTTCTTCTTTCTGACATGTTCTACACTGCCAGCCTCCACCTTTGAATTATGATGGTTGTTGTCAATGGTCCCATCAATTCCATCAATCCTATCATCCTTGTGTTACCTTCCACACCAATACCTGACTTGGTGTGCAGAAAGAATCCAACATAGTGCAGTTTGCCATAGATATGATGGTGTCCAGCTTGACCCCCCTGTCCCTGATTTATCAATGATCATAAATGGTGCCTCATTGATCAACCCTTGTCCAACTATCTCCACCCACCTGTACACTACCTGTGCTCAGTGACAGTTTCCAACTCTTCTGAAACCACCTTTCAACAGCCACATATGATACTCTGTCTTTCCAATTGGCTATTCTGGAGGACAACCCAGCTCTTACTTAACACACATTTCTTGTTTTTGATTCAAAAGCCTTCAATCTTGTTTGAGTACTCTGGGAAGCAATAAAGCAGAGATACCAAGTGACAGGATATATAATGACAATCAAATGTGAAGTCCAAGTAAACTATAGATTGTTGCCCGAGGAAGAGATATTGCTACACTGTGTAGAGTCACATTAGTCAGTTGGCCAATGGCCCTATATGGAACTTGAAGTATTCTTGCTCAGCATAAGATTTGAAACACTTTGTGATGTGTTCAAATGCCATGTTTGATATCTATTGTTCATTATCTGTTTCCTACCTCAGTCACATCATCTTGTACCTTATGACATAATATGTGTGGTGCATATGTATTTGCATCGGGTTGTGAGTTGTGAGATTAAGATTCATGTAAACAACTGAAGTCAAGATGACCAAGTTTGCCAATTCATTTGTCAAAGTATTCTTTATAAGATTCAGACTGTTGTCAATTAATTCAAGTGTCCCTATATTGAGTCTATTATACCAAGCATCATATACGGTAGTATCACATACATATCATCATTGAGCACACAATTGTTTCTTTTGTTTTTTCATTGTATCATGCTATTTACATATAACATATGTGCTCTACCTGAATATCAAACTTGAGGTTGACCAAGTGAAGCGGTAGGTGAAATGCATTGTATTGGTTGGTCCAACAGCAATATCAAATAAAAGTAGCAAACAATGTAAATAGTCTAGTCAGGACTGAGTGTATTTGTATCAAGTGCAAAAAGAGGGATTTTTCTATTCACAGATGAAGAAGTATTCAACAGGTACATGCATTGTTTGAAAACAAAAATTTGTATCCTCACTTCATCATAGCAACCTGCACCGGAATCTTTGTTGAGCAAAATTGTGCAGTGAGTAACATGAAATTGAACTTACAATCTCTGAATCAGGGTACACTTGGTTTTTAAAATGTCACTTAATAAGAAAATTTGCATGGGTTTGTTTCATAGAATGCGCTGCACATCAATATATTTTCTGTTACCTTTGGGTACTACAACATCTATTGTCAAGGCATCCCAATTTATTGTGTTGCTTTGATGGCCTTCATCTTCAGAATTTATGTGCACGCAAAATTTGAAGAGGAGCAGCATTTTAATACGTGTTTGGACTTGGAAAAGGTCTGAAGAGGTGAATTGTTAACATGGCCTGTCCACCCGTGCAGACATCCCAGACATCATCTCTTGGGTTACATAGGGAATATCCATCAATCACAAATCCAACTGGGTCGTCAAAAATCGGCTCGTAGTACATCCTACGTGGAGACTTTTGTATGCATGTATGATCCTTGATACATACGCACATGTGTAAAGTTGAAGACTTCAGAAGAGGAACACGTGGCTGATTCATGTCCACCCTTGTTGTGAGTCTTTCCCACACACTGCCACGCTTCTTGCAGCTTCTTGCTATCCTAAAGTTCGGTACAGAAGTGTTTTACCTTCATATTCACTTTTTCTCAATCCGGAAGTCTGAACCGTAACGGTATCAACGGATTAAGGAATGAAATGTTCTTGTTGTACATATATAGGAATGTTTGTGATGTTGTTCAACAGGAGACAAATCTTTCCTTTCCACTTTTTGGAAACCTCTTCCCCCAGAAATGTTGGATTCCAAAGACATCAGACTTGACCAGTTGAAGACCTCATCAAATTATAATCCATGGGGTAGATATACGGCAAGATGGTCGAGGAACTTTTTATTTTTAATCTTCTTCAGCTGGGTTTCAATGGTCACTTTGTGTGGCTTTTTTTTACATTCATTTCGACATCAACTTCGACACTTGAGTCCTTCCTTTCGATCATACGGTACTTGGAATTTACTACAAAATGAAAACCCTCTAAATCCATTATCGCAACCTAATCTGTCACCACCAACTCCTGAGGAAATCTTCTCTCCAATCAGATACCCTATTCCAGAGCAATATCGTGAGGACACCGCTACCGGACTTACTTACCATCCTAATGGTCATCTCTTTCTTCAGTCAACCACGATACCACTTCGAACACATCCATTTATGACATTAATTGAACGTGCAAAATTAGAATGGGAATCAAAGCTTGCACGTCAATCTAAAACTCTCAAAGAAGCCGTTGCGGAATACAAGCGTAGATATGGACGAAAACCACCGGCTGGTTTTGAATTATGGTATGCATATGCTACCAAGAATAATGTAAATATGATTGATGAATATGATCAAATATCAAAGGATTTGTTTCCACTTTGGGCATTGTAAGTCTACACCAATCATTTTGTTCTTCTTTTCGAGGTATCAATTGGGATCCTTTCCTGTTACAATGTTGGTTTTAAGTTATAGTGGGATCGATAGAAATTGAAGCTTTTTATTCTAACCCAGAAGGTGATACATACTGACTTGTTTTCTCATTGAATGTGCGGTATTACACACAGGTCACCTAACGAGCTGCGTAAAAGAGCTGAGAGAATTCAAACACGAGAAAAGTCACCATTCGTACTTCACTTTGATGCGGATCGGAATCTAGCTCCCATTGGTGAATCAGCGGCAACAGGAAACGCGAATTACCTGAGTCGACTTTGCCAGGAATTCGCACCACTCCTTGCTTCAGCCAACTTACCGCCTGTTTCCATGGTTTTGCGATCCCTGGATGAACCTCGTCTTTTGTTAGGTTGGGACCAGCAGAAGCGGTTATATGAACTGGCAAAACTCGGTCAATGTATGTCTTCTCAACTTTCACTTATCTTCACGGCCTCTATCATATGATATATGACTGATAGAGCTATTTGATGTTGTACTCAGATCTACCAGAAGATAACAAAATCAATGGGGTCGAATTAGAAGAATATGATCCAGCTAAATATGATATCAATAAAGATATGGCGGAAGACTGGGCTGTGCATTGCCCTCCAGAATCACCCATCCATCGAGATATTATCCACTCATCCTCGTCCCAAAGGTCCCAAAGGGCGCTAAGATCAGGCAGAGATGATCAACAATTACCATCAAATCATTCTTGGATTTTCCATCATCCTCGTTCCATGGACATTTGTCTGAATCCTGATAATATTGATCAACACGGAGCAACAGCAGGTCGAGCTTGGCCACCCAGTCCTATGGTCCCACTCTTTACTCTCTCAAAGACACCTCTTCATGCAGATATTCTTGTAGTACCGCCTTTGTGGGATGCTAAAAATGAATATGTCAGTATCAATCATTCAAACCTTCTTGATCGAGCGCAATAGGTTTAAGAGGAAATATTTCCTGATATGAGATGGTCCTTATCTTTAGACCAACTCGATTCCTTGGTCTAAAAGACCTTATGACAAGTTGTTTTGGCGTGGTACTGTCTCCGGTTAGTTTTTTTTGTTTCAACATGGGGAAGGCAGACGTGAACAAAATTTTGAATCACAGTTGACTGACCTCTCACCTCATTTGCTGAATATTACTCTCCTTTGGACATTATAGGTGTAAGCCTTTTTCCTCAAAGAAATATTTCCCTTTCCATGTATGATCCAGCTAACCAAAACCCTTCATCACTGATCACTTTCATCACTATCCATACAGACCCATCATACGGACACAAATACGAAGTGGAATACATCACATCGCATTCGACTTCACCAGTTTACACATCAACCTAAATCAAATACTCGTGTTTTGACTGGAGATGAGAAAATCATGAATTCAATAAAGACTAATCAAAAACAATCATCAATTCATGAATTCGAAGCGAATGATTCTGATCTCATTCAACGTTATTTGAATATCAGTTTAGTGGGCGGTCCATACGAATGTGATCCAAAACAATGTGAAAAATTGGCAAAGATGATTGAGTTTGGTAAATCGATGAAAAGTGAAGAAGAAGCCAAATATAAATATGTATTAGATGTAGATGGAAACGGATGGAGTGGTAGGTTTCGTAGATTATTAGCTACTCAACATTTAGTTTTAAAATCTAGTATCTTGCCTGAATGGT
Source organism: Melampsora larici-populina 98AG31 (assembly GCF_000204055.1). Lineage (NCBI taxonomy): Eukaryota > Fungi > Basidiomycota > Pucciniomycetes > Pucciniales > Melampsoraceae > Melampsora > Melampsora laricis-populina. Next base: position 1,205,144 of record NW_006768766.1, on the reverse strand, counting down.
ATTCCGATCGAATCCAACCTTGGTACCATTATATACCTTCAAAAATCGATTATACTGATTTATATGATATCATGAGTTTCTTTACTGGAGATATGGACGGGAATGGAGCTCATGAAGATTTAGCTGAGATCATTTCATCTCAAGGTCGACATTGGGCTCTTAATTATTTCAGGAGAGAGGATATGGTGGCTTATATGTTTAGACTTGTTTTGGAATATACAAGGTTGTATCATCGATCAGAGAATGGTACCTTTACCGATTTTGATGAATCTGTCTTATAATAGTTGGGATATTTCTTTATTAATTAGGTCGATCAATCCAATAATCACTTCAAGGATTTCTTCATGTAACATAGTGTTTTTTAATAATACCTTTGCATATTCCATTAAGACCTTGTCACATATATTTTCAAAACAATAATTACAAAAAATCAAAACTGTTGGCATTTGTGGTCCATAATCATCAGATCATTGTCCAAACACATCAGCCTCTTGGATATCAAATCAAGAACAGTCTATTTAAGAAGTTGGAAACGTTTGCTCGTCAAACTCAAGTAAATTGGCCCAAAATTGTTGTCAAGCTTTGTGAACTCGAGTGTACAACCCCTTCACACACTTCTTTTGCTCATGAATTATTGGCCCCCCACACTCTGAGTCTCAATCTATTGCCCCGGAGAGAATTCTGAACCGTATATATTTTAAGTTGAATGATTTAATTTGAAGCATCATTGCATCCTTATCTTTCTAGTAACAATCCTACCGAATGTCAGCTAGATTTATCTCAAGAAGAATAGCAGATGAAACAACTGACCTTGCCTACCACCATTCATTTGGCATGTCAATCCTGCCACCTACCCATCCAATTCCAGGGTTTGCTTTGACTGTTTGCATTCCAGTATAAGAAATGTTTTTCTAAATCTATAGTAGAAGAAAATCAAAATCAACTTTGATTAAGATGAGGATTTGAATTTGAATTTGTTCTTGATGTGAAGGAACAACATGAATCCAAAGATAACAAGATAAGCTTACAAAATTGAACATATTTTTGATCTGTTCTCTGCACAACATTTCTTTCACATACACATCATCATGTCACTTGTGGATATTGGTGTAAGCAACAGGTTTCCAGTTGCCACCAACCATACTACCATCCTCTTTTTCAGTCAAAAATTCATTGAGTGCAAATCAAAGCTTGGATTCAATCCAGTTTGCATTTACAGTCTTTGGAGCATTTGGGTCCTTCTTTACTCAAGGTATGCTGTCTGACATTTCAAAGGATGAAATCTTAAATTTGAGATCGAGCTATGATGGAGGAACAATGATGCTTGATGGCAAAAGTGGGGGACAGGAACATAATGATCCATCTTTGGAAATAGTTGAGAGATGGATGTCATCAAGCAGTTGCAGTATGGTTTTGGTTTGCTTGCTATGGTGTCAAGGTGGGTTGAATTCTTTCAAGATAAATTTTTCCAAGTCCCCAAAGGAGTTATCTGACTGCAGACATTTTTATGGTTTTTAAAATGTACCTTTCAAACTCTTTTTGTAACAGGGAGATCTCTTTTTGGGGACTGTAACTGCTGCCAAACGACATTTTTTGGACCATGTTTCTTTCTTGATTTCAACAGAGCTTTTGAAAAAATGCAAAAAAATGCAACCAAAAATACCCTAAGTTTCACCTTTGCAAATCAAAGTTTGCTGTTATTGTCACTCCTTCATCAACCCATTGATATGTGGATTGAATCAGAGAGCTGGTAGTGTATGTATATGCAGCACAAAAGGTTTGAGCCTTGTCCCCCAGGACAAATTAAGAGCTTGAGTGTAAGATTGTCTAAGTGAGAACCCCTTCCAGATGTGTATATATGGCATTTGCCATTGTCTGCACGTTGAGATCTGGGGATATAATGGTGTGTCCTTTTGATCCAAAGAAGGAATGCAAATTTGGAATCAAGCAAGAGTGAGAAAATAACAAAACATCCATAATTATATTTGGTTGAGCTAGCAAACAGGTGATGATACAAAGCCTTCACAAAAACAAGGCTTCATCAAGAGTGACAAAGCTCCAACCAAACCAGGAGGCTGGCAATCCCTTCCACTACCTACTCTCTTATAATCATTATTGCAGTGGTATTGGCTTCAAACAGGAAGTGATGTTTACCTCAGACTCCCCCAAAAGAGCTATGCAATGTTGCATCAGGATAACCGGAAAAAGTCTGAGATCCATATAACCCAGCACAAATTCCTGTGTGGCATTTCTTTTAGATTAGAACAAGCAGTGACCTGTCAAAGGTGAAACACACATCTTCTTCATCTAACGCATGATCATTCTCTACCCAAAGGAAGTAGACTTACTGATAGCTTAAGTATACAACCATGGTCTCTTGTTAACAATCAACCCTCTTGATGGATTGAAAGCTAGAGAGTGTGTTGTTCAATTATGGGTAGAATTCCAGAAGTTCACTGTAAACATCATTCAGTTTACCCAATTGGGAAGAGTAAAATGATTAAGAGTATAGTTTGTAATAAAAGGATTCATCACTTCACACCTGAGCCATAACACACACACTACATATGTGCAGAAGGCTTAGTTGATAGTTGCCTATCATGCACATACAGGTCTGCGCAGCTGTCTGCTCATCTGACTAAATAAATCATGTGTGATACATCATGTAACTTTTTTGCCATTGACAAAATTTTCCCAACAATCCACTACATGTATCATCAAGGCTACTCGGGCAACATTCTGGTGAGCATGTGTCAGTAACAGAAATGGTGTTACATGAAGTTTAGTTGTCAAACTTACACCAAAACTATGAGTCAGCGTATGTAGTCATTTTTTGCAATGATTTTGTCAAGCTGAAAAAATGTTACACCAAGTATTACATATGATTCACTCACCCAGATGAGGACATAACTGAGCAAACTTGTATGTACATGGTAGTCATCTATTCACTCAGGCTTCTGCACATATGTAATGTGGGTGTCATGGCTCAGGTGTGCAGTGATAGATCCTTTTATGACACATTATACTCCTAATCTGTTTCCCATCCCCAATTGGGGAAGTTTAATGATGTTCACAGTGGTTGCTGCATTAAGTCTTCTTTAACAAGGATTGTTGGGGATTAGTGGGTGCTCAGATGTGGTGGACTGGTTGGGAATATGGGTGAGGTAGTTGCAATTTCAATGCATGGCTCTTTACAATGGATGAATGACTATATTTACATGCTTAGGCTGTGGCATAATTTGGTGATTTTTCTATCTCTATAGATGTGTTTGCTGTTGTGGAAACATTGTGTTGTAACTCATATTAGGATATTCTTGTACAGAGAGACTGTTAGATTCAGTCCCAAGCACCCAAACTGTTGGATCATTGTCCTTCAATCTCAGTTATTACATCAGGACACCTTCTCTGACCTCTGATAGCCTCAAAGCTCATAAAACACTGACTGGATTTTTTCAACTTTTCTTGTCTTGAAACCACCCATTTCTTCTTTCAAAACCTGGTGGGCAGTTATGGAGAAACAATTTGAGAAAGCACATGCAACACCTGTGAGAATGCACAAGATGTACAAATGGAATTCACACATCAAAAGATTCATTTGGGAATAGTTCCTACTTAGAGAAGAACAGAAAGACCTTGTGGCATAAGTCATTAGAGGAAATTCATAGCAATGCTACCGGTGGAATTTTCATGAACTGCTATGAAAGGAGGAACAGTAATTATATCCACAAATACTTTTGCCTATAAATAAGGCCATGTTTGATGTCTTGTATATAGTATTTTCCCCATTGTCTTGTCATAAACACTTAAATGTGGGCTACAATTGGGGACCAATGCTTTTGGTCTCTGGTCCAATGCTTTTTGACCTGTAGTTGTGGAAAACAATGAGGACTTTAAGGCTTTTTGCTCTTTTCCTTAGATTCTTCTTGTCCCACATCATTTGGACAATGAGATAAACCTGTGCTTTGTTTGTCAACATCTTCCATAACAAGATAATTTATTACATACATTTCTGATTCCCAGGCAGCTACTTTCTCTAAATGATGCATCAGATGTTTGGCATTCTCAGCTGCATATTTGCTTGGGGTTTCAAAAGTACTACTCAATCAAATTATTCTCCAAAATCCCTCATTGATCCAACTAGCACTTTCTCTTTGATGCCAATAAAGCACTCAATATCATATTGGCCAGATATAAGACATGCACAGTGCTTTGATGATCATTGAATTACGCCTCCACATATTCACTCACTTCTTCCTTTGTTCAGTGCAAAAATATTGCTTTTGCAAAAGTGAGGCCTTTTGTCAAAATTCTACAGCCATCTCATGCCATTTCTTGCAACAACTCTGTGCCTTTTCAACCATTGTATGCAAAAGTACTATGTGAGTAAGTGGGGTTGCACTTTGGGTTGCAAGGAATGAATACTCATCTTCTCATTATCTAATGTCAAGCATTACTCACCATCTACTTTTAATAACCCAATAACTCTTTCTTCAACAACTCAATTGACTACCACACTTGAACATTATTCTTTGTGGTTGTGACACAATGTTCCCTTTCATCTCTTTGATCTGACTTTGCAATGTGCTTTTCCATTGCTGTCAACTTTTCAGATGTTTCTGATTCTTCCAAACAAAACCTCTTAGGATTTGTGCTAATGTATTTCATCGGATCCAGAAGCATACAATCCAGCTAGACATACTGTGTCAGGCATCAGGATGTCTCTGACATCATTGAAATGTACTACCATTTTCCTACTACCTTATTTTTACTTCATTAGACATATTGTTGCCCATATATTGTGACCTCTCTGCTGTGGAGATGGGTCTTCAAGCAGCTTCTCCAATATATCCACAAGATCAAGTTCCTATTGGAAATCACCCTATGAACCTCTTTAAATGACTCCAAATGCCTTGGGGTATGCAAGTATTTGGTTAATTCTCAGTCTCAGTTGTCATTTACGTAAACATGATCACGTGGTCGTAGTTGGCACAGCTAGCCAGCGGGGCGCTAGTTGTCGTTATAACTACACAAGGTAAACCTCATCGCTCGAAAAGGCAGTTGCTATAGTGTGAGGCAATTGTGGAACGAGGCTCTCGGTTTGAACATGGCTTTGGTTTCTCTGGCTTTCTCCATGCTTTTCCTCTTGGCCGTCTCTATCATCATCATTTTCATTACCAAGTAAATATCAATCCTGATTATGTCCGTTATCCATCTTAACACTCCGAATAATAAGGCTAATCAAATGTTGGACTTGGAAGCAACTAAACATTCATCAGGCAATCATCGTGTGCGTGGAAGATGGCCGAGGAAAATTCCACTCCTAAATATTGTCAGCTGGTTTTCGATAGCCACCCTGTCCGTCTTCTGCATCTATTTCTTCCAGGAACAGCTTCGACTTTTGAATCCTTCGCTTCATTCATACGTGAGTTGGAATTTGTTCCAACATGAAAAATCCACCAATCCGCTAGCACAATACAATTTGTCACCCCCAACTCCGGAGCAGATCTTTTCTCCAATCAGATACCCTATCTCAGATAAATATCCGGAGGACACGGCTACCGGACTTACCTACCATCCTAATGGTCACCTACTGCTCCAATCCGCCTCAATAAAACTTCAAAAGCATCCATTTATGACACTAATCGAACGTGCAAAACTCGAATGGAAATCAAAGCTTGCACGTCAATCCAAAACTCTTAAAGAAGCAGTTACGGAATACAAACGTAGAAATGGACGAAACCCACCGGCTGGTTTTGAATTATGGTATGCATATGCTACCAAGAATAATGTAAATATGATTGATGAATATGATCAAATCTCAAGGGATTTGTTTCCACTTTGGGCATTGTAAGTCCACACGAATCATTTTATTATTCTTTTCGAGTTATCAATAGGTCATTTCCTGTTACAGTATTTATATATTGTGTTCAGCTATAGTGATACCGACATAAATTGACTCCTTTTCACTGCAAGATGGCCAGAACGTGATATTTACTGACTTGTTTTCTCATTGGATGTGGGGTATTACGCAGGTCACCTAACGAGCTGCGTAAAAGAGCGGACACAATTCAAACACGGGAAAAATCACCATTCATACTTCACTTTGATCCGGATGGAAATCTAGCTATCACTGGTGAATCAGCGGCAACAGGGAACGCGAATTATCTGGGTGGACTCTGTCAGGAATTCGCACCACTCCTTGCTTCAGCCAACTTACCGCCTATTTCCATGGTTTTGCGATCCCTGGATGAACCTCGTCTTTTGTTAGGTTGGGATCAGCAGAAGCGGTTACATGAACTGGCAAAACTCGGTCAATGTATGTCTTCTCAACTTCAACTTATCTTCACGGCCTTTATTATAGGACTGACAGAGCTCTTTGATGTTGTACCTAGATCTACCGGAAGATAACAAGATCAATGGAGTCGAATTAGAAGAATATGATCCAGCTAAGTCTGATATCAATATGGCTGAAGACTGGGCTGTGCATTGCCCTCCAGAATCATCCATTCATAGAGATGTTATCCATTCATCCTCGCCCGACACGGCGCTAAGATCAAGCCGCGATGATCAACAATCCTCAGTGAATCATTCTTGGATTTTCCATCATCCTCGTTCCATGGACATCTGTATGAACCCCGATGATATTGACAAACACGGAGCAACAGCAGGTCGAGCTTGGCCACCTAGTCCTATGGTTCCACTCTTTGCTCTCTCAAAGACACCTCTTCATGCCGAAATTCTTGTAGTACCGCCTTTGTGGGACGATAGAGATGAATATGTCAGTTGAGATTTTTAGTCTCTTTTCGTTTTCGCCCATTCGATTTGAGAGGAATTATTTACTATAATCACCTGGTTTTCATTTGTAGGAAAACCCAATTCCTTGGTCTGAGCGGCCTTATGATAAGCTTTATTGGCGTGGAACGGTTTCTGGTTAGTGTTTCTTTGTCTTGATTTGAAAAAGGTAGTCACGAGAGAGACACAAAGGAACATTAGTTGACTGACTCCTCACCTGACATTTCATGAAATCCGCTCTTCTTCGAACATTATAGGTGTAAGCCTTTCGCTTTCCTTAAAAGATCATCTCTGTGTCCATGTTTGATCAAAATCAACTTACCAATACTCTTTATTACGAATCACTTCCATCACATACAGACACTGCATACGGATCAAAATACCAAGTGGAATACAACACACCGTATTCGATTGCATCAATTCACACATCAATCCAAATCAAATACTCGTGTTCTAACTGAAGACGAGGAATTCACGAATTTAACAAAGGCTAACCAAAACCATTTATCAATACATGAATTCGAATCAAGTACTTCCAAGCTCAACCAACGTTACATGAATATCAGTCTTGTTGGAGGTCCATATCAATGTGATCCAAAACAATGTGAAAAACTTAAAAAAATGATTGAATTTGGTAAATCGGTGAGTATTGAAGAAGGAGCTAAACATAAGTATGTATTAGATGTAGATGGAAATGGATGGAGTGGTAGGTTTCGTAGATTATTAGCTACTCAACATTTGGTTTTGAAATCTAGTATTTTGCCTGAATGGTATTCTGATCGAATCCAACCTTGGTACCATTATATACCTTCAAACATTGATTATACTGATTTATATGATATCATGAGTTTCTTTACTGGCGATATGGAAGGCAATGGAGCTCATGAAGACCTAGCTGAGATCATTTCATCTCAAGGTCGACATTGGGCTCTTAATTATTTTAGGTGGGAAGATATGGTGGCTTATATGTTTAGACTTGTTTTGGAGTATACAAGGTTATATCATCGCTCAGAGAAAGGTACTTCCACCGATTTTGATGAATCACTTTTGCTTTAGTTTGAATACCTTTTAGAATGATATGGATGTATATAGAAAACTCTGGATTCCAATTTTCTGTCTTATTGTATCTTTGCATTATCTTAGTTAGACCTTTTTACACTCATCGAACAAAATGCATAATTTTCTCTATCCTTGAGAACCTTGGATTGTAGAAATCAAAAAATGAGTTCAGTCAGTTTAACAGAGCCTCAGGTGATATCTTACTTACTCGACCATTAAAGCTATGAAAGATCTCATTCTTTATCACAGGTTTCCCAACTGATATTACATATAAAAAGAAGTTTTTAAAAAATCGTGTTGGTGATATAGGTGTTGAAAGATAGTCGAGGATCTCGTATTATTTGACTCTTCACATGATGTTGAGATGATTCATTCGACATTTTGGGTTGATATATTATGAGGTTATGTTCGCAGATTTTATAAAGGATTAAGCTACAGTGCCACGGATTGAAGCAGAGGATGTTTGATCAGGATCATTGTCATACAACTTCTTCAGCTTTTCTTATCTTCCTTCTTGTCGAGTTTTTCGTTAATTGTACTTCATCTTACCTTGTCATCTTTTGCTGATGCAGTCGATCTCCGCTGAGTATCTCATGTGCCCGACTCCCTGGCTCGTTACCAGAAATATGATCATGGAAAGCATCAGCGATTTTGTCTGTGTTTGCTTCTGCCTTCCCTTGATCTGCTACCAGAGGTCTATATCATTGTCTCTGAGTCTTATATTTCCCGATAATACCAATTGCAAAGTCTTTGAGTTATAGTTTTCATCTTAAATAAACTCCTCACCTCTATCAGAAATGCGGAGGCCTTGAGCCTTGCTGCAACGTATCTATTTCCTTCCTTCATTCCATTGTCCAACTATGTAATGATGATGGACACAGCCTCGAGTGGAGTCTCGATTTGAATTTGGGAGGGAAATAATACATTAAATTTAAATCCATTTTTGGAAAACAGTGTTTGCTCTCTGATATTTCAGTCGCGTCTTGGGATCTGGCTGTATGCGCCCTATTGAAACTTACCAAATATCAAAACCAAAAGACCATTTGACCAAAAAGACAGCAAGAACGAGAACGAGAACGAGAACGAGACGAAGATAAAGAAACAGGAACAGAAAACGAACCATATCTTTCTAATATGCCGATTGGATGGAGTTTATCAAACGTATTAATCAGTTTAATCGATCAACCTGAGATTGAAAATGAAACTAGATTTGATGAATTAGATTCCAGTCAGATTAGACAATCTGTTCATAGTAAGTCATCAATATCAAGCATTCTAATGGATATCTTTAACTTATTTGTTTCTTTTGATGATACAGACTTAGTTGATGAACTAACGGAATCATCAAGCTCAATCACTTCAACTGAAGTCTTTCAAACTTTTCAAAGTTTACTAAAGTTCGATATTCTCATTCCTTCATATTATTGAATACCATCACTAACGTTCACTGTTTTTCTTTTCACAGACATTCATCAATCCTACCTCATTCAATCCTACTATCGATTCTAGACGTTTTACCATCAGCCTTCGAAGTAGAAATCAATTCAACCTCTCGAGATGCAAACCCAACAGACCATACAAACTACAGATCCCATAGACTAGCACTAGAACATTACGCATTTTTATTACATTGGCTAGTACAAGAATGTGAAAAACGTAGAATCTCAGAAAGAGGTTTAGATGGGATTTTAACCAATCAAAATGATAAAATAAAATCATCTAAATCTAAATCATCTAAACAAAAAGGTACTAAAACGAATACTTCAGATAAGAATGCTTCATTTGATTGGACAGCTCAAGTTGTGGAAGTTTTAGGTTCTATGTTAAAAGCACTTAGTTTAAAAACTGATTTTATTTGGCCTACTTCTCAAGATCGAGATGCATTTGTTAGGTAATTTCACTGATTTGACTTTTTTTTTCGTTGATTTATTCAACTTGATTCTGATCTTGCTTTGTTTTTAATCTCTCTCTAGTTGCTTTACCAAGACTGTGTATCAAATTTTGGAAATCAAAACTTTTGCTGATAATTCTGCAATTCGAGTTCTTGCATTTAAAATAATCTGTACAGCAGCTAAAAGTCATGGTCAAGCATACAGTGGGTCACAATTTCCATTCATTTTACTTCAACTTGAACTTGAAATTGACTCTTAACTTCTTTAACAAACAGATACCCAAACTTCGATCCTACAAAAACTACAATACTTTGATCATCTATCAGAATACATGGCAGAATTAACTCATCTCTTAGTAGAAGCCAAAGATTTACCACAATTAGCAGATGCGATCTTGAGAGAAATTTCATCTAAATTATTTTCAGCACAAGATACAAAAGGTCCACGAAGTTTTTCACGTTATTTGATTAAATTAACGGAACTTGCACCTAGATTAGTTTTTAAACAGATCGTGATTTTACAAAAACATTTAGATAGTGAAAGTTATGTGATGAGAATTTGTTTACTTGAAGTCTTTGGGAAATTGATTGCTGCTTTAAGTCAAGATGATGACCAACAACCACATCCACAACAAACTAATTCTAATAATCAATCTAATCAATCTAATCCAGATCACGAAGATGATGATGATCAACATCCTGATCGGGCTACGAATGAGAAAGATAAAGAACCTCAAGTGGTTAAATTAGATGGATTCTTCAATTTGTTATTTCAACGTTTCTGTGATTCTAATACATTTGTTAGACTGAAAGTAGTGAGCATCTTTGAAGACATTTTAAAGTAAGTTTGTTTTTCACATATTTGTTAGTGATTGATCACACTTACTAACTTGGAGGTCGATTTTCAAAGACTTCCTGTTCCGTTTCCCAAACATCGATTACGACTAGCTGCCACTGCTTTACGATCATTAGAAGACAAATCATCTCAAGTACGAAAACATTGTATCACGGTCTTGAGTAAATTAATGGAAACGCATCCTTATGGAGTGATGCATGGAGGAGAGCTTTTTATGGATGATTGGAAAGCTAGATATGAAGGAATCGTCAAGGAATTAAGCGTGTTTGATTTACCTGAAGATGAAGCTGCTAAGAAACTCATGGAAGATACAGACGAGGAGGATTTAGGAGACAATAAAAGTGGGGATGAAGATGATGAGAAAGAGGAGGATGAGGAAGAGGATGGATCGGAAAAGAGATCAGAGGATGCTGATGGTGATACAACTATGGGAGATCATTCTACTGTATCGAATTCTGAAACTACAACTGGAAAGAAACGTAAATCGAAAAAATCAAAAGCAAGAAAATCAGAAATGAATATTGCAGCTGTTGATCAACAAGCAGCCTTATCAAATTATGATCATGAAGTTTTAATGAAATTAAGATTAACTAAAAGATATTATTCAGATGCGATTCAATTTGTTCAAATTTTAGAATCAGCTATACCATTAATTGAAAAATTATTAGCATCTAAAATCAAATCAGAAGTTTTAGAAGCGATTTATTTTTTTAAAACTTCATGGATGTATAAATTAAAAGGTTCATCAAGTGGGATTAGAAGAATGTTACATTTGATTTGGTCAAGTGATAATTCAACTGTAGAAGAATCGGTTAAAGATACAGGAGGAAATGAAGAAGGTACCAAAGAAATCAAAGAAGTTAAAGGTGTTAGATTTGCTTTACTGGATTGTTATCAAGAACTTTATTTCGCTTCACTTGTTAGAGAAGAAGGTGAAAGTTTAACTCATTATGCTAATCGGAATATTGATCGAATCACTAGGAATATGATTGAGTTAGTTTTTTCTCTTCTTTTGATTTTGAAGAGATTTCAATACTAATCTTTTTCATATTTTTATGGTTTTATTTAAGATTAACTTATCGAGCAACATTAGCAGAACTAACCTCTTTAGAAGAATTGATGGGTGTCATGATGGATAGAGGTTATGTACATGAAGATGTGATTTGTAAGCTTTGGGAAGTTTACAGTACTAACAAAGATATTTCAAAACAACAAAGAAGGGGTTCTATTATTGTTTTGGGTATGCTTGCTGCTCCTTGTCCTAAAGTGGTGGCTGATAATCTTGATAAGCTCATTGCTATTGGATTAGGACCGATTGGTAAAGTGAGTGAATCGGATTCCATTCACCTTTTAATTTACCTGATTTCTTTAATTCTGATAATTTTTTGATTTGTTCAAAATATAGTCGGATTTGGTTCTAGCCAAGTATTCTTGTATTGCATTAAGTAGAATTGGTGGTAGTGCTAAGAAAGTGAAAGGTATATCTTTTTTTTCAAACTTCCAAATTCTTTTTACTGATTTTGATCATCAAACTTTACTCCAATAGGTTCACTCGTTGATCGAAATGTACGATTACCAATGGATAATCCAGTGTTTCATAGATTATCAGAATCTATCCAAATGCCAACCAAATCAAAAGAATGGTTCGCAATGGCTGAACAAGCTCTTAATACGATTTACGCATTAGCAGATCAACCAGATTCACTTTGTTCTGAAATTTTAAAATCTATGACGATTGAATGTTTTGAAAAATCGTCTGTACCCACAGCAACAACAACAACGACAGAAGATCAACAACCTATGGAGATCGATGAAAATCTTCCAGTTCCGGATTCTCAAGTTGATGGAACCACCCTCAAAGAAAAAAGGTTATCACACTCAGGATCAC
>NW_006768766.1:1190226-1192410 GCF_000204055.1 Melampsora larici-populina 98AG31 | reverse complement strand
GATCAAGTGGCTGGGAATGTTGAAGATGATATTGGTGATATTATTGCTCATGCTAGAGAAAAGGAATTGATGTATGGTGAGAAATCTTTATTAAGTGTTTATGGACCTATGACTGTTCAGATTTGTGGATTACCTGCTGTTTATAAGGTAAGGGTTTTGTTTACCAAAAGTATGATATAAACGAATCAAATTCGAAAGTCTGATCTAATCTTTTTTTCTTAGAATGAAACCCTCAGAACAGCAGCAACACTTTCATTAGGAAAATTCATGTGTGTTTCAGCCGAATTTTGTGATCAACATTTAATGTTATTATTTAAAATCTTTGAAACCAGTAAATCTTCTACAATTCGATCCAATATAATCATCGGATTAGGAGATATAGCTGTTAGTTTCTCTACCATCATGGATTCAAATTCCGACGAACTTTATAAAGGTTTAAACGATTCGAATTTAGAAGTGAAGAAAAACACATTAATGGTTTTAACTCATTTGATTTTGAATGGGATGATCAAAGTTAAAGGACAATTAGGTGAAATTGCAAAATGTATTGATGATCAGGATCAAAGGATTAGTGATCTGGCTCAATTGTTTTTTGATGAACTTTCTAAAAAAGATCATAATGCGATTTATAATAATTTGTTGAGTTTCTTTTCTTTTCTTTTGACGGAAGAGGAAGAGTGAAGTGATCACTGATTTTGGTTTTTTCTTTTTGGTTTGGGGGATTTGGTTTGGGGGATTAGACCTGATATGATTTCACACCTTTCGGTTGGTAAACATGCAGTTGAAGCAGGATTATTTAGATCAGTTATGAATAGTATATTCAAACACCTTAAAAAAGTAAGGAAAACCCTTTCTAATCTAATCTAATTAAAATCCCTAACTCGAAATCGAAGATTGATGATGAATTTGAATTTGATATTGGTTTTCGAATAGGATAAACAATCTGAATCGATTATAGAAAAACTTTGTCAAAGGTTTAGGTTGGTGAATGAGGTTAGGCAATGGCAAGATATCGCATATTGTTTATCTTTATTACAATTCAAATCTGAAAAAGCTTTGAAGAAAGTAAGTGTTTCTTTACGTTTTGATTAATGTAATTTGTCCGTTTTGAGATGAAGAGATTGATGGATTTGGGTTTTGTTGTTTTCGCTTGTTAGTTGGTTGATGGATTACCATTTTATCAGGATAAACTTTATGATTCTGAAGTTTATAAAAGTTTTGAAGAGATTTTAGTAAGTCTTTTTCAAAAATCAAAATTAAATCTCAAAAAAATAACTTTACGAGATCATTTATTGAATTAATTTTGATTTTGATTTTTTTTAGTCAAAAGTGAAATTAAATAAATGGTCAAAAGATCATTTAGATTTAATCGAATTTGAAAAAGGAATTAAAGAATTTAAAGAAAAAGGAGAAGAAGATGCAGCATTAGTAGAAAAAGTGAATAAGAAACAAAAAAATCAAAGGAAGAAGAAAATGAATAGTCAAGTGATTGAACCATTAACAGAAGAAGAAGAGCAAGGAGAAGAAGAACAAGAAGAGGAACAAGAAGAAGATCTTAGGAAAGGTAGTAGGAGTAGGAATGGGAATGGAACTGGGAATGGAAGAGGTAAGAGTAGGGCGAAAGCGAAAGTCGTGAGTAGTAGGAATAGAAGACGTAAGCTTTTTTTTTCTTGTCTGGCTCTTTTTTCGGATTAGCTGTTTTGGGAGGAGGAAGATTAGAATTTGATTTTCAAAACTTTTGGTTTTTTGGTTTTTTGTAGCACGAAGAAGAGATGAGACACCTGATTCTGATTGATTGAAAAAATCAACAGATGTGATGATGATCAATTTGTTTGATGTTTGAGTTTTCTTTTTCTCTTTTTTCGAACCAGATCTCTTTAATTTTCTTGTCCTTTCGAATACTTTAAGGAATTTGTTTAAAGTTTATTTCATTTTTTTCGATTTACATATAATAGGTTGATATACATTTGTGAATAAGTAAATTTTGATTTTTGGCTTCTTTGGATTAGTATACATTTTTTTTGGGGTGATTAAATTGGATTGTAATAGTTTTAGTTTTTTTTTGAAGTGTAGGTGAATGGTGATTGTAAGTTTGAATTTTTAATACAATCTTATCAACCAAACGAGGGTTTACCTTTCTATAGTGTACAACATACATGAAGAATTTTTTGGGTCCAAAAGTCC